>NC_052347.1:21159866-21228629 GCF_016432855.1 Salvelinus namaycush | reverse complement strand
GTATGCTCTCTCTCTCTCCATGTATCAGTGTATTCTGTATGGTGATACTGTATGACTCTCTCTCTCCATGTAGTCATTGTATTCTGTATGGTGATATCTGTATAGACTCTCTCTCTCCATGTAGTCAGTGTATTCTGTATGGTGATACTGTATGACTCTCTCTCTCTCTCCATGTAGTCAGTGTATTCTGTATGGTGATACTGTATGACTCTCTCTCATGTAGTCAGTGTATTCTGTATGGTGATACTGTATGACTCTCTCTCTCCATGTGGTCTGTATTCTGTATGTGATTACTGTATAATCCTCTCTCTCTCCATGTAGTCAGTGTATTCTGTATGGTGATACTGTATGACTCTCTCTCTCTCTCCATGTAGTCTGTGTATTCTGTATGGTGATACTGTATGAACTCTCTCTCTCCATGTAGTCAGTGTATTCTGTATGGTGATACTGTATGACTCTCTCTCTCTCCATGTAGTCAGTGTATTCTGTATGGTGATACTGTATGACTCTCTCTCTCTCCATGTAGTCAGTGTATTCTGTATGGTGATACTGTATGACTCTCTCTCTCTCCATGTAGTCAGTGTATTCTGTATGGTGATACTGTGTTACTCTTCTCTCTCCATGTAGTCAGTTGTATTCTGTATGGTGATACTGTATGACTCTCTCTCTCTCCATGTTATCAGTGTATTCTGTATGGTGATACTGTATGACTCTCTCTCTCCATGTAGTCAGTGTATTCTGTATGTGATACTGTATGACTCTCTCTCTCTCCATGTAGTCAGTGTATTCTGTATGGTGATACTGTTATGACTCTCTCTCTCAATGTAGTCAGTGTATTCTGTATGGTGATACTGTATGACTCTCTCTCTCCATGTAGTCATGTATTCTGTATGGTGATACTGTAGACTCTCTCTCTCCATGTAGTCAGTGTATTGTATGGTGATACTGTATGACTCTCTCTCTCCATGTAGTCAGGGTGTTCTGTATGGTGATACTGTATGACTCTCTCTCTCCATGTAGTCAGTGTATTCTGTATGGTGATACTGTATGACTCTCTCTCCATGTAGTCAGTGTATTCTGTATGGTGATACTGTATGACTCTCTCTCTCTCCATGTAGTCCAGTGTATTCTGTATGGTGATACTGTAGACTCTCTCTCTCTCCATGTAGTCAGTGTATTCTGTATGGTGATACTGTATGACTCTCTCTCTCCATGTAGTCAGTGTATTCTGTATGTGTATACTGTATGACTCTCTCTCTCTCCATGTAGTCAGTGTATTCTGTAATGGTGATTACTGTATGACTCTCTCTCTCATGTAGTCAGTGTATTCTGTATGGTGATACTGTATGACTCTCTTCCTCCAGTGTTATCAGTGTATCTGTATGGTGATACTGTATGACTCTCTCTCTCCATGTAGTCAGTGTATTCTGTATGGTGATACTGTATACTCTCTCTCTCCATGTAGTCTAGTGTATTCTGTATTGGTGATACTGTATGACTCTCCTCTCTCCATGTAGTCAGTGTAATTCTGTATGGTGATACTGTATGACTCTCTCTCTCCATGTAGTCCAGTGTATTCTGTATGGTGATATGTATGATCTCTCTCTCTCCATGTAGTCAGTGTATTCTGTATGGTGATACTGTATGACTCTCTCTCTCCATGTAGTCCAGTGTATTCTGTATGGTGAAACTGTATGACTCTCTCTCTCTCTCCATGTAGTCAGTGTATTCTGTATGGTGATACTGTATGCACTCTCTCTCTCCATTTAGTCAGTGTATTCTGTATGGTGAATCCTGTATGACTCTCTCTCTCCTCGTCCGTCCTGTATTCTGTATGGTGATACTGTATGACTCTCTCTCTCCATGTAGTCAGTGTATTCTGTGTGGTGATACTGTATGACTCTCTCTCTCTCTCCATGTCAGTATTGTATTCTGTATGGTGATACTGTATGACTCGCTCTCCTCCATGTAGTCAGTGTATTCTGTATGGTGATACTGTATGACTCTCTCTCCCATGTAGTCGTGTATTCTGTATGGTGATACTGTATGACTCTCTCTCCTCCATGTAGTCAGTGTATTCTGTATGGTGATACTGTATGACTCTCTCTCTCCATGTAGTCAGTTGTAGTTCTGTATGGTGATACTGTATGACTCTCTCTCTCCATGTAGTCGAGTGTATTCTGTATGGTGATACTGTATGACACTCTCTCTCTCTCATGTATGTCAGTGTATTCTGTATGGTGATACTGTATGACTCCTCTCTCTCTCCATGTAGTCAGTGTATTCTGTATGGTGATACTGTATGACTCTCTCTCTCCATGTAGTCAGTGTATTCTGTATGGTGATACTGTATGCCTCTCTCTCTCTCCATGTAGTCAGTGTATTCTGTATGGTGATACTGTATGACTCTCTCTCTCCATGTAGTCAGTGTATTCTGTATGGGTGATACTGTATTGACTCTCCTCTCTCTCTCGTCCATGTAGTCAGTGTATTCTGTATGGTGATACTGTATGACTCTCTCTCTCCTTGTTAGTCAGTGTATTCTGTAGATGATAACTGTATGACTCTCTCTCTCTCCATGTAGTCCAGTGTATTCGTGTATGGTGATACTGTATGACTCTCTCTCTCTCTCCATGTAGTCAGTGTATTCTGTATGGTGATACTGTATGACTCTCTCTCTCCATGTAGTCAGTGTATTCTGTATGGTGATACTTATGACTCTCTCTCTCCATGTAGTCAGTGTATTCTGTATGTGATCTGTATGACTCTCTCTCTCCATGTAGTCGTGTATTCTGTATGGTGATACTGTATGACTCTCTCCTCCATGTAGTCAGTGTATTCTGTATGGTGATACTTTATGACTCTCTCTCTCCATGTAGTCATTGTATTCTGTATTGGTGTACTGTATGACTCTCTCTCTCCATGTAGTCAGGTGTACGGTATGTTAGATACTGTATGACTCTCTCTCTCCATGTAGTCAGTGTATTCTGTATGGTGATACTGTATGACTCTCTCTCTCCATGTAGTCAGTGTATTCTGTATGGTGATACGTGATGACTCTCTCTCTCCATGTGTCAGTGTATTCTGTATGTGTGATACTGTATGACTCTCTCTCTCTCCATGTAGTCAGTGTATTCTGTATGGTGATACTGTATGACTCTCTCTCTCCATGTATTCTGTATTCTGTATGGTGATACTGTATGACTCTGCCATGTAGGCTTTGTATTCTGTATGGTGATACTGTATGACTCTCTCTCTCCATGTAGTCAGTGTATTTTGTATGGTGATACTGTATGAACTCTCTCTCTCCATGTAGTCAGTGTATTCTGTATGGTGATACGTATGACTCTCTCTCTCCATGTAGTCAGTGTATTCTGTATGGTGATACTGTATGACTCTCTCTCTCCATGTAGTCAGTGTATTCTGTATGGTGATACTGTATGACTCTCTCTCCCATGTATCAGTGTATTCTGTATGGTGATACTGTATGACTCTCTCTCTCTCCATGTAGTCAGTGTATTCTGTATGGTGATACTGTATGACTCTCTCTCTCTCTCCATGTATGTCAGTGTATTCTGTATGGTGATACTGTATGACTCTCTCTCTCTCCATGTAGTCAATGTATTCTGTATGGTGAATCTGTATGACTCTCTCTCTCTCCATGTAGTCAGTGTATTCTGTATGTTGATACTGTATTACTCTCTCTCCTCCATGTAGTCAGTGTATTCTGTATGGTGATACTGTATGACTCTCTCTCTCTCTCCATGTAGTCCTGTATTCTGTATGGTGATACGTATGACTCTCTCTCTCCTCATGTAGTCAGTATTCTGTATGGTGATCTGTTACTCTCTCTCTCCATGTAGTCAGTGTATTCTGTGTGGTGATACTGTATGACTCTCTCTCTCTCCATGTGTCAGTGTATTCTGTATGGTGATACTGTATGACTCTCTCTCCATGTAGTCAGTGTATTCTGTATGGTGATACTGTATGACTCTCTCTCTCCATGTAGTCAGTGTATTATGTATGGTGATACTGTATGACTCTCTCTCTCTCTCCATGTAGTCAGTGTATTCTGTATGGTGATACTGTATGACTCTCTCTCTCCATGTAGTCTATGTATTTTGTATGGTGATACTGTATGACTCTCTCTCTCTCTCCATGTCGTCTGTATTCTGTATGGTGATACTGTATGACTCTCTCTCTCCATGTAGTCAGTGTATTCTGTATGGTGATACTGTATGACTCTCTCTCTCCTCTCCATGTCGTCAGTGTATTCTGTATGGTGATACTGTATGACTCTCTCTCTCCATGTAGTCAGTGTATTCTGTATGGTGATACTGTATGACTCTCTCTCTCCATGTAGTCAGTGTATTCTGTATGGTGATACTGTATGACCTCTCTCTCATGTAGTCAGTGTTTCTGTATGGTGATACTGTATGACTCTCTCTCTCCATGTAGTCAGTGTATTCTGTATGGTGATCTGTATGACTCTCTCTCTCCATGTAGTCAGTGTATTCTGTATGGTGATACTGTATGCCTCTCTCTCTCCATGTAGTCAGTGTATTCTGTATGGTGATACTGTATGACTCTCTCTCTCCATGTAGTCAGTGTATTCTGTATGGTGATACTGTATGACTCTCTCTCTCTCTCCAGGTGTCAGTGTATTCTGTATGGTGATACTGTATGACTCTCTCTCTCCCATGTAGTCAGTGTATTCTGTATGGTGATACTGTATGACTCTCTCTCTCTCTCCATGTAGTCAGTGTATTCTGTATGGTGATACTGTATGACTCTCTCTCTCTCTCCATGTAGTCAGTGTATTCTGTATGGTGATACTGTATGACTCTCTCTCTCCATGTAGTCAGTGTATTCTGTATGGTTGATACTGTATGACTCTCTCTCTCCATGTAGTCATGTATTCTGTATGGTGATACTGTATGACTCTCTCTCTCCATGTAGTCAGTGTATTCTGTATGGTGATACTGTATGACTCTCTCTCTCCATGTAGTCAGTGTATTCTGTATGGTGATACTGTATGACTCTCTCTCTCCATGTAGTCATGTGTATTCTGTATGGTGATACTGTATGACTCTCTCTCTCTCCAGAGTCAGTGTATTCTGTATGGTGATACTGTATGACTCTCTCTCTCTCCATGTAGTCAGTGTATTCTGTATGGTGTACTGTATGACTCTCTCTCTCTCTCATGTAGTCAGTGTATTCTGTATGTGATACTGTATGACTCTCTCGTCTCCATGTATCTCAGTGTATTCTGTATGTGTGATGACTGTATGTATCTCTCTCTCTCTCTCCATGTGGTCAGTGTATTCTGTATGGTGATACTGTATGACTCTCTCTCTCCATGTAGTCAGTGTATTCTGTATGGTGATACTGTATGACTCTCTCTCTCTCTCCATGTAGTCAGTGTATTCTGTATGGTGATATTGTATGACTCTCTCTCTCTCTCCATGTAGTCAGTGTATTCTGTATGGTGATACTGTATGACTCTCTCTCTCTCTCATTTCATGTATGTCATGTGAGTGATTTCTGTATGGTGTATTATCTGTATGACTGCTGCTCTCTCTCTGTAGTCAGTGTATTCTGTATGGTGGATATCTGTATGACTCTCTCTCTCTCCATGTAGTCAGTGTATTCTGTATGGTGATACTGTATGATCTGTCTCTCTCTCTCTCCATGTATCAGTGTATTCTGTATGGTGATACTGTATGACTCTCTCTCTCTCTCATGTAGTCAGTGTATTCTGTATGTGATACTGTATGACTCTCTCTCTCCATGTAGTCAGTGTATTCTGTATGGTGATACTGTATACTCTCTCTCTCCTCTCCATGTTATGTTGTTGATATAACTCTTCCTGAGTTCTTTATTATATTCCTCTACATGTCTTGTAATAATGTTCTCTCCTGTTATTCTGTATGTGTATGATCCTCGAGTTTACATCTGTCTCTCCGTCGCTCTGTTTTACATCTGTCTCTCCTCCCCTCTGTTTTACATCTGTCTCTCCTCCGCTCTGTTTTACATCTGTCTCTCCTCCCCTCTGTTTTACATCTGTCTCTCCTCATCTGTCTCTCCTCCGCTCTGTTTTACATCTGTCTCTCCTCCGCTCTGTTTTACATCTGTCCCTCCTCCGCTCTGTTTTACATCTGTCTCTCCTCCGCTCTGTTTTACATCTGTCTCTCCTCCCCTCTGTTTTACATCTGTCTCTCCTCCCCTCTGTTTTACATCTGTCTCTCCTCCCCTCTGTTTTACATCTGTCTCTCCTCCCCTCTGTTTTACATCTGTCTCTCCTCATCTGTCTCTCCTCCGCTCTGTTTTACATCTGTCTCTCCTCCGCTCTGTTTTACATCTGTCTCTCCTCCGCTCTGTTTTACATCTGTCTGTCCTCATCTGTCTCTCCTCCGCTCTGTTTTACATCTGTCTCTCCTCCGCACTGTTTTACATCCGTCTCTCCTCCGCTCTGTTTTACATCTGTCTCTCCTCATCTGTCTCTCCTCCGCTCTGTTTTACATCTGTCTCTCCTCCGCTCTGTTTTACATCTGTCTCTCCTCCTCTCTGTTTTACATCTTTCTCTCCTCATCTGTCTCTCCTCCGCTCTGTTTTACATCTGTCTCTCCTCCGCACTGTTTTACATCCGTCTCTCCTCCGCTCTGTTTTACATCTGTCTCTCCTCCTCTCTGTTTTACATCTTTCTCTCCTCATCTGTCTCTCCTCCGCTCTGTTTTACATCTGTCTCTCCTCCGCTCTGTTTTACATCTGTCTCTCCTCCGCTCTGTTTTACATCTGTCTCTCCTCCTCTCTGTTTTACATCTGTCTCTCCTCCGCTCTGTTTTACATCTGTCTCTCCTCCGCTCTGTTTTACATCTGTCTCTCCTCCCCTCTGTTTTTCATCTGTCTCTCCTCCCCTCTGTTTTACATCTGTCTCTCCTCCGCTCTGTTTTACATCTGTCTCTCCTCCTCTCTGTTTTACATCTGTCTCTCCTCCTCTCTGTTTTACATCTGTCTCTCCTCCGCTCTGTTTTACATCTGTCTCTCCTCCCCTCTGTTTTACATCTGTCTCTCCTCCCCTCTGTTTTACATCTGTCTCTCCTCCCCTCTGTTTTTCATCTGTCTCTCCTCCCCTCTGTTTTACATCTGTCTCTCCTCCCCTCTGTTTTACATCTGTCTCTCCTCCGCACTGTTTTACATCTGTCTCTCCTCCGCACTGTTTTACATCTGTCTCTCCTCTGCTCTGTTTTACATCTGTCTCTCCTCCGCTCTGTTTTACATCTGTCTCTCCTCCGCTCTGTTTTACATCTGTCTCTCCTCCCCTCTGTTTTACATCTGTCTCTCCTCCGCTCTGTTTTACATCTGTCTCTCCTCCCCTCTGTTTTACATCTGTCTCTCCTCCGCTCTGTTTTACATCTGACTCTCCTCCGCTCTGTTTTACATCTGTCTCTCCTCCCCTCGGTTTTACATCTGTCTCTCCTCCCCTCGGTTTTACATCTGTCTCTCCTCCCCTCTGTTTTACATCTGTCTCTCCTCCCCTCTGTTTTACATCTGTCTCTCCTCCCCTCTGTTTTACATCTGTCTCTCCTCCCCTCTGTTTTACATCTGTCTCTCCTCCGCTCTGTTTTACATCTGTCTCTCCGTCGCTCTGTTTTACATCTGTCTCTCCTCCCCTCTGTTTTACATCTGTCTCTCCTCCGCTCTGTTTTATGGAGTCTCTGTAACTCCCATAAATGGTCTGATTGTGAAGATTCCTCCCACAACTACTACTGTTTACAGTAGCTCTAACCATGAATTGTCCAGACCATTTCATAACAATATCACAACACAGTATGCAGTATCTTTTTACACAACATTCTAGACATGTGATTTTGAATATACTGCTTGTTGTAGTAAATAGTTTATGTTTAGTGTATGAAATGGATTTGGGCCTTCTGTCACGCCCTGACCATAGAGAGCCTTTTTTATTCTCTATTTTGGTTAGGTCGGGGTGTGACTAGGGTGGGTAATCTAGGTTGTTTTATTTCTATGTTGGCCTGGTATGGTTCCCAATCAGAGGCAGCTGTTTAGCGTTGTCTCTGATTGGGGATAATATTTAGGCAGCCATGTCCCCACTGTGATTTGTGGGATCTTGTTTATGTGTAGTTGCCTGTGAGCACTCCATAGCTTCACGTATCGTTTGCTGTTTTTATTGTTTTGTGCATTTCACAAATATAAAGATATGGAACCCCATATCACGCTGCGCCTTGGTCCGAATGTTATTCCGACGATCGTGACACCTTCACAGGTCTACAGGTAGCTAATGTTGACTGTTCTCTCCATTGTTTTCCTCCCCAGGAGTTGACCTCTTCAGACAGAGCTGTAAGCTGATCCTTCCTGGCCGATATTGACCCAGAGCCTCAGATATCTCTCTCTTCCTCTCTGTTCTCCTTCTCTCTCTCTCTCTCTCTTCCTTCTTCCCTCTCTCCTCCGCTGCTCTAGAAGCATAGCCCCTATTGATCTCATTCTCTAAGTGTTACCATAAATTCCCTCTTCATTAGTTTAAACAGCACGGCGCTACATCCATCCCATGATTCATCTGGACAGTTCTCCTAAAAGCCACGCAGCTTTTTCTACTCCCTTCATCCCTCCACCCCATGTCCTCCCTCCATTATTACCTCTCCATCTGCGCAACTCTTTTTCCACTCTTTCAATCACTCTCTCCCTTGATAATAATTCCAGGATTCCAGTGCTGTGGTACAAAGTGCTTCTGATAGAGAGATTAAATCTAACCCTTATTTGGTTATGTGTATTTTTGTCAGTGTTATTTGTTTGATTTAAGTGGAGACACTTTTTACCCACGTTCTGTCCTTGAGAACGGAGATCGGTCAATGTTCTGTAACAGTGAAATATGGAGAGTTTTCTGGTGGTGCTATTAAGTATTACTTTCCTTTCGGTCATATGTTCACCATACTTTGAACCAAGATCAACACACAAGACCTGTCTGTACTATCTGTAGAAGACATTTGACAGCACGGCATACTAAGGCAAGGTCAGGAGAGGTAAAGATTGACACCAGTCCAGAGTCAGCAGCAGCCCATTACCACAGCAGTGGCAGCTTAGAGATATGCTTTATATCACATATCACATGATTGCTCTCTCCTGCGCAGTCTTTTAGCCTCCACGGTCTCATGTGACCAGGGTTCTCGGCTCAACTCACAGGTGAGAGCATGGAAATCCACTTGAATCACTTTGCTAAAGCATCCAACACTCTGAAGTGTGAAATGTAAGACACACAAATCATCCTGGATGGATGAACGAGCCACATGCAAGGCATAAAAGTAATGAGAGCAATAATAATCTTGGTTAGGAGCCAGGAGGTAGAATTATGACTTTGTCAATGCAGTGAAATATATGTCTTTATTCTAAACTTGATGGAGAATCTGAGTCTGAATGACAGATGGAGCTGTTGTTTCCACAGGGATGGCAGACAGCTGTAGTGATTCTCTGGAATAGTGCCTGGGTGGCCCGTTGGCGAGATCCAAGCAGGCTGTAAAGCTTCAGTTATACTCCTACCCTCTTAGACAAAAAGGTTCTATCTATAACCTAAAAGGGTTCTTTGGCTGTCCCCATAGGATAACCCTTTGAAGAACCTTTCTGGTTCCATGTTGAACCATTTTGGTTCCAAGTAGAACCGTTTGGGCTCTATGTAGAACCCTTTCCACAGAGGAACCAAAAAGGGTTTTCCTGGAACCAAAAAGGGTTTGCCTATGGGGACAGCCAAAGAACCCTTTAGGAACCCTTTTTTCTTAGAGTGTAGTCCACTAAAGCCTGTATACGTTTTATGCCCCAGAATCTGTGTGTGTCCTGCCCATCTGTGTCAGTCTGTGTGTGCATGGATATGAGTGTGTGTGTATGGAGTGTGTGTGCATGGATATGAGTGTGTGTGTATGGATATGAGTGTGTGTGTATGGATATGAGTGTGTGTATGGAGTGTGTGTGTATGGAGTGTGTGTGCATGGATATGAGTGTGTGTGCATGGATATGAGTGTGTGTGTATGGATATGAGTGTGTGTGTATGGATATGAGTGTGTGTGTATGGAGTGTGTGTGTATGGAGTGTGTGTGCATGGATATGAGTGTGTGTGCATGGATATGAGTGTGTGTGTATGGATATGAGTGTGTGTGTATATGGATATGAGTGTGTGTATGGAGTGTGTGTGTATGGAGTGTGTGTGCATGGATATGAGTGTGTGTGTATGGATATGAGTGTGTGTGTATATGGATATGAGTGTGTGTGTATGGAGTGTGTGTGTATGGAGTGTGTGTGCATGGATATGAGTGTGTGTGTATGGATATGAGTGTGTGTGTATATGGATATGAGTGTATGGATATGAGTGTGTGTGTATATGGATATGAGTGTGTGTATATGAGTGTGTGTGTATGGAGTGTGTGTGTATGGATATGAGTGTGTATGGATATGAGTGTGTGTGTGTATGGAGTGTGTGTGATCTGGAAGGAAGGAGCAGATTGGCTTTGGGAGATCAAAGCTGTAATTTAATCAAACGTTCAAAAATAGACTGAGCTGGAAGTTTGATTAAAAAACTTGTGCATCTGTATCAGGAGGCTGGTTCAGCCTTCTCCATGCCTGGCCCTGTGGATGGACCAGCATCCAGTCAGCTGATTAAACCCCCAGGACCCCTTCACTGGATAACGCTCTCTGAGTGAATAGACTGGGAGTGGTTGACAGGGGAGGGTGTGTGTGCGTGTGAATAGAGTCCCAGTTAGTGCACTAAATCCCCATAGCTTCTCCTTTACTACCAGCCACTGTGTCTCCCCTCCTCTCTTCCTCTCCTCTCCTCTCTCCTCTCCAATCCAGGGACCCTGTGCTCCTCATGACGATGAGGATGTATTTCATTATGGCTCTGATTTACAAGTGGAGGTCATTGGGTTGGTACACCTCTTGTGTTTCCTCAGAGGTCATGGAAGAAGCTGCCCTCTAAACAACACAGAGTTGTGTTAGGCTTCCACATCGTCTAATCAAATTGTGATAGGACACATGCTTTGTTAATGGCCAATCATCAGAGGTTCATTAACCACCTGCTGTGCTGCGCCATTATATATGTATTATCACTGAGCAGCCATGTGTTACAATCCACGTGTGTGACAGTGCACAGTACAGTGACGTCCTATGGTCTGAATCACCATGGATCATACCGCACCTGTATATTGTGATGTCGTTACAAACGGTCAAAGGATAATAACCTGTAATTGAACCTGCCAGATGTAGATCAGCTGTGTGCAAGGCTGTTACAGTAAATAAGCATGATCAAGGTCAATTCATTCTTGGAAAAGACCAAACACTTCCTCTAGCCACATGCTCTCTCCCTCTCTACAATGTGTTGTCTCTGATTGATACAGCCAGGGCCATTAGTTGAAGCGCTTGTTAAGTATTAACAGCCAGGAGGCTCTATTAACCACTGTTATCCTCATGACCTGTAGACTAAACACTCCTGTAGTTACACTGTTATCCTCATGACCTGTAGACTAAACACTCCTGTAGTTACACTGTTATCCTCATGACCTGTAGACTAAACACTCCTGTAGTTACACTGTTATCCTCATGACCTGTAGACTAAACACTCCTGTAGTTACACTGTTATCCTCACGGCCTGTAGACTAAACACTCCTGTAGTTACACTGTTATCCTCATGACCTGTAGACTAAACACTCCTGTAGTTACACTGTTATCCTCATGACCTGTAGACTAAACACTCCTGTAGTTACACTGTTATCCTCATGACCTGTAGACTAAACACTCCTGTAGTTACACTGTTATCCTCACGACCTGTAGACTAAACACTCCTGTAGTTACACTGTTATCCTCACGGCCTGTAGACTAAACACTCCTGTAGTTACACTGTTATCCTCACGGCCTGTAGACTAAACACTCCTGTAGTTACACTGTTATCCTCACGGCCTGTAGACTAAACACTCCTGTAGTTACACTGTTATCCTCACGGCCTGTAGACTAAACACTCCTGTAGTTACACTGTTATCCTCACGGCCTGTAGACTAAACACTCCTGTAGTTACACTGTTATCCTCACGGCCTGTAGACTAAACACTCCTGTAGTTACACTGTTATCCTCACGGCCTGTAGACTAAACACTCCTGTAGTTACACTGTTATCCTCACGACCTGTAGACTAAACACTCCTGTAGTTACACTGTTATCCTCACGACCTGTAGACTAAACACTCCTGTAGTTACACTGTTATCCTCATGACCTGTAGACTAAACACTCCTGTAGTTACACTGTTATCCTCACGGCCTGTAGACTAAACACTCCTGTAGTTACACTGTTATCCTCACGACCTGTAGACTAAACACTCCTGTAGTTACACTGTTATCCTCACGACCTGTAGACTAAACACTCCTGTAGTTACACTGTTATCCTCATGACCTGTAGACTAAACACTCCTGTAGTTACACTGTTATCCTCATGACCTGTAGACTAAACACTCCTGTAGTTACACTGTTATCCTCACGGCCTGTAGACTAAACACTCCTGTAGTTACACTGTTATCCTCACGGCCTGTAGACTAAACACTCCTGTAGTTACACTGTTATCCTCACGGCCTGTAGACTAAACACTCCTGTAGTTACACTGTTATCCTCACGGCCTGTAGACTAAACACTCCTGTAGTTACACTGTTATCCTCACGACCTGTAGACTAAACACTCCTGTAGTTACACTGTTATCCTCACGGCCTGTAGACTAAACACTCCTGTAGTTACACTGTTATCCTCACGACCTGTAGACTAAACACTCCTGTAGTTACACTGTTATCCTCACGGCCTGTAGACTAAACACTCCTGTAGTTACACTGTTATCCTCACGGCCTGTAGACTAAACACTCCTGTAGTTACACTGTTATCCTCACGACCTGTAGACTAAACACTCCTGTAGTTACACTGTTATCCTCATGACCTGTAGACTAAACACTTCTGTAGTTACACTGTTATCCTCACGGCCTGTAGACTAAACACTCCTGTAGTTACACTGTTATCCTCACGGCCTGTAGACTAAACACTCCTGTAGTTACACTGTTATCCTCACGGCCTGTAGACTAAACACTCCTGTAGTTATATTGTTAATAACACAACACCATTTATGGGGCAGTCCAATCCCACATAATGTTTCAGTGGAAAACACATATTTAAAGATCTATAAACAAGGAGACTATCTGTTTGATGAGTTTATCATCTTTATTAGAGCTCATGTTTTTAGTGGAGAGTTTCATCGTCACATCACCTCCAGTCCTGTGTTGATGCACCTTCCTTCACTTCCATTTGGAATGTTCATTTACAATGAGATGACTTATGGTGTCTGTGTACCAGTGAAGGGTGAATTACAACATGTTAGTGGTGTAAGCCTGGAATTCAATCCAATGTGCATTGTAAATAAGCATGCTACACTGACTAATGACTAGTAATGTGCCTTTTAAATGCAATATTCCCAACGTCGGCGGAGATTCACGGTAAATTCTACAGATGTTGGCTCAACCATAAATTACCTTAAAAAGTTCAATGTCTGTCTTTACAATGATCCTTGGATTGAGTCCTGGTCTATGTATTTGATGTTCTATGTACGTCTGCTTATAGGACATACAGCATGCATGACCTTTCACCATTCATTGCTGGTAATGTTCTGTATGTAAGAGAATTTCACTAGAGCCTCTGAAGGAATGAACAACCCCCCTCCTCTTCCTCCCCCCTCCGTCCCTCCATCTCCCCCGCGCCCACTCCATCCCTCCATCTCCCCCGCGCCCACTCCATCCCTGACCCTTTCCACTCAGTTCCATTTACCAGTGCACAGAGTATGATTTCATTACACCATCCTTAATTGTGTCTGCAGCATCCTAATATGCTCTGGCAAAACAATAGGGAGGGGGAGGAGGGATGGGGACGGCGGGCAAAGGGGATGTCAATGCTTTTATTCACTGGCTTTTAAGAAGCTCTCTATTCCACGCTGCTGCACTTCCTCTCCGCAGGCCTGGGCTGAGTGTGCCTCCTCAGCTGTGACTGTACACTGAGAGAATAGGCCTTCAGTAAGTCGCCTAACTGCCTGCCTGCCTCAATGAGTTATATCCCCCAGTTTATGGTGTAGAGGGAGGAGAGGGATGGAGGGAGAGAAAGGAGGCAAGAGTGAGATGTTGTAGCTTCAACAACTTAACTGGCTGCATCACCGCCTGGTATGGCAACTGCACCGCCCTCGACCGCTAGGCTCTACAGAGGGTGGGGCGGACGGTCCAGTATATTACTGGGGCCAAGCTCCCTGCCATCCAGGAACTTTATACCTGGCCCAGGAAGGCCCAGAAAATTGCCAAAGACTACAGCCACCCAAGCCATGGACTGTTCTCTGTGTTCCTGTCAGACAATTGGTACCGAAGCATCAGGTCTCGGACCAACATGCTCCAACATATACGCTGCTGCTACTTTTGAATTTACCCTGATTATCTCTCCTGATGCCTAGTCACTTTACCCCTGCCTACTTGTACATACCCAGCAAGCACATAACATTCTGAGAACCCTATGTTTCTTAGAGCTTGCTGAGATCATGGTTGCTCTATGCTTACAACCTTCCCACAACTTTCTGGGAATGGTGCAGGAAAGTCGCTTGGATTTGAAACATTCTTTCGACAAAATTATTTTCTTGGAATTTCATTACTTTAACAAGGTGTTTACTAAAAGTTTAAATATGGTTACATTTTTGTATATACATTTTTTAATTTAATATTAATAAAACATACAATCTACCTGTAGTGAAGTCGGTCAACATTTACTTTACATTCAGTCATCTAGTAGACACTCCCATCCAGAGCGACCCACAGGAGCAACCAGGGTCAAGCTCCCAGCCCAAGGGCAGGTCGACAGATCTTCCACCAAGCAACGTATCAACCACCAAACCAGTGACCTATCGGCCACCGGCCCAAGCTCCCAACTGCCAGGCTACCAACCATCCAAGACCCCCCCCACAGTTCCCCGAGAGCTGCCTCTCAACCAACCGAGACCCCCTCGAACCTCTCCACTCCTCACCTCCAAATCTCCCCCACAGCCACCGTCCCCCAACGTGCCAACAACCAACAAAATGAACAAAAGAGGAAAACAACAACACAAAAACAAAAGACATCAAGGACAACAATAATCAAAACAGCAAGGCCGAACGTTTGCATTTGAGTGCATATGTGGCACTATTCACATAGGTGTGTGTGTGTGTGTGTGTGTGTGTGTGTGTGTGTGTGTGTGTGTGTGTGTGTGTGTGTGTGTGTGTGTGTGTGTGTGTGTGTGTGTGTGTGTGTGTGTGTGTGTGCACTCTTTGACTGTCATTCTATCCCCCGCCCAGCAACTCCACTCCCACGTGTCTCCAGTTCCACATCCCAACCCTCAGTTTCCCTCAGCCCATCCCACCTATCTCTGCTGGCCACTCTACGGATTTCTACGCAACATATATCTTTCAACTATGCTGTGATGTTTAACATACAATTTGAATCTATTCATCGAATCCACAGATTGCGAGTTTAAGATAAATACTTTTACTAAGAGTATTTGTATATTAGTAATTGATTGACCAGGTCTCTCCAGATCTCTCAACAATGCTATTTCTAGGGTACATTTTTTATTAGTGTTATGCTTTTTCAGTCATTCCTGAACCTGAGACCAGAAACAGGCTACCTGAGGGTAATACCAGAACACATTTCAGCATTCAGCACTATGTCAAGAAGCAGTGTGGCTTGGCGGGGTCTTGTTTTGGCGGACACATGGCTCACATGTCTTCTCCCGAGTCAAGACTGTAACTACCAATTGGATACCATGAAAAAGGGGGGAAAAAGTGTCTTGAAACATTCAGTGAAATAATTATAATTTCTATTCTGAGCATTAATAAAACCTCCCAGGAAAACTTTCAAGGAAACAGAGTAAAATGTTCTCAGAACTTCCCTGCATTCTAAAAATAAACAGTCCCAGAACAGGCGAAATGTTCACTTCTGTTCTCAGAACAAAACAACCCCTCAATTTTACCGATCAGGAAACATATGGTTTTGTTCCCAGAGTCAATGGGAAACCAAAAACGTACATTCCAAGAAGACTTCCAAGAAACCAAATGTGCCAGCTGGGTATCTACCTCAATTACCACTTATCCCTGCATTTTTCTTTTCTGACTTTGCATCATTAGGGAAGAGCTTGTAAGAAAGCATTTCACTGTAAGGTCTACCTGTTGTATTCGGCCCATTTGATAAATACAATTTGATTTGATTTTGATACAGAGAAGGGCAAGACACAGAAAGGGAAGAAGGAAGATGATATAGGTTATTAGAGAAAAGGTAATGAAGAAGGGGAAACGGCGAGAGAGATGAGGAGAGAGAGAGAGAAAATAAAAGGACCTTTACGGCTATGCCTTAGCCTCTATAAATCTGACAGAAGTATATCATTTCTTGATAGAGTTAGACCTAAATAGACTGATTATGTTCTCACTTTTCTTGGTAGCCGCTGCCTATTTACAGCTATTACAAGAGCTTACATTTCTAATCAATCTGGACAGCTGGAAATATACCACAGAGAGATGCCTGGCAAACCTCACATGGGGGTCGGAGTAGCAACGATCCCATCAGGGACTTGAACCTACACCCCTCTGCTGTTCCCCGGCCTGGCTGTTGGTGACACCTGACACGGCCTGGCTTACGGCCTGGGTTGTGGAGCTGAAACACCTGCTGGGTCTATTATTATATGTGGAGATCTGTTCACATGGGTTCAGAGGTAAGCCATCCACCCACAAGACATCACCCCACTGCTGGTTAAGCTGTCAGACTGCAGCTGAGAACGATGCCCTGTCAGCAAATTTGAGATGGAATAATTTGTGTGTGCGTGCATGTGTGTGTGTGCTTCCATGAGCTTATGTGTGTTTGTTGATGTTGGAGGTAAAATAGTTAACACACATTCCATGTCTGCAAAAAGTACCATGTTGATTTCAGTGAATGTTCTCAGATATTAACGACAACAACAACAGCAGCCACGGAAAGTACCATGTTGATTTCAGTGAATGTTCTCAGATATTAACGACAACAACAGCAGCCACGGAATTCTGTTCTCATAAAATGAAGCACTTCCATCCTGGTCTCTCTCTTTGAGGTGGCTGGTGGATTCCGTCATGTGGCGGGTGATACACTGTGTTCTGTATGCTTGAGTGAGAGACACTGCCATTACAGACCAGTTGAACGGTTTGTGGTTAGCCAGCCAAGGTGCCTGGCAGTCAGCTGGAAATGAATGTTTCTCCTCCAGACTAAATCCAGAGACGTCTGATGTAGGATCCTAATTTGAGCACTCTTTTGTTGTTGAGAATGCAAACGTGCAGTGTATTCAAGGTTTAAAAGGCTTCTAAAGTTTGTAATTTCCACTTTAAAATGTCAGACTTGATTTGCCCTCACGAAAAATGTATCAACCCCAACAAGAAATGTACATTAATTATAATCCACATAATATTTCACATTTCCTGTTGCTGTAGGATTATTTTCCTGCTGTGATAAACTGGCTCAAATTAAGATCCTCCATCTGTACGTACAGTAATACAACTGAGTAGTCTTCTGACCTTACAAATGGACATGGAGTGCATACAGCAGGTTTTAAGCAGAGAGAAGCATATTGAACACTATACCCTCTATTACCTAGCTATTTGAGTGTCATAGAAAGCTCTACACAACTCAACTTTGCTTTTATCTGCACCCATCTATGCTAGCTTTACCGCTAATGTACATGCATGCATTTGAATAATTGAGGTGAATTTAAAGACTCGCATCTAGGCTTCTAACCGTTATGATATGTGGAGCACGTCACTGAGAAGCAGGGGCAGAGAGGGTCTTTGTGATTTATAATTGGGTCGGGCACTTTCCTAGACGGGCCTGCAGCGCCAGCGAAGGACCCATGTATGGTCTTTTGTTTTGATCCTCCTCAGCTTGTCTGATGCATTGAACCACCTCTCTCAGCAGACACACTCAGCAATGAGTCACGGTAAAGAGAACCGCAATGAGATGCATTGTAAAACCTGACCCCTTATTCCTTACTGCACAATGTGATGCTCTCTACTGCATTATAGCATAGGTCATAGGTCACTCCCCACACATAAACTATCCGCAGTGGACATTATACTGGAGTGTTATGGTACTATAAAGCCCACACAGCACAGCAGACTAAGAAACTTGTAATGATTCATGATTTGTAAATTGAGGCTTGATTGTCCTCACAGAAGTCTGGAGAGATGAACTAATAAAACCCAATGGAAAATGCATTGGACTTGTTAATTGAATCAACTTAAAACAATAGAACAACAGGGTGTGTGATTGTTAACAGTTTGGCAGCTTCTTACGTTATGAAGTCAACAAGCGTTTGACAGTGGATGCTGTCTGTGCTCAAGGCTTACAGTTTGACAGAGAACATCTTTTCTCCTCTCGATAGAAGAGTATTCCTCTGTGTCACGTTCCTGACCTTATTTTCCTTTGTTTAGCTTTGTTTAGTTGGTCAGGACTTGAGCTGGGTGGGCAGTCTATGTTATGTGTTTCTATGTTTAGGTTCATTGGTAATTAGCCTTATATGGTTCTCAATCAGGGACAGGTGTTTGACGTTTCCTCTGATTGAGAACCATATAAAGGTAGGCTGTTCACACCGTTTGTTTGTGGGTGATTGTCTTCCGTGTCTGTGTATGTACCACACGGGACTGTTTCGTTTGTTTAGTCTGTTCGTGCGTTCTTCGTGTTATGTAAGTTCTCATGTTCAGGTCGGTCTACGTCGTTTTTGTAATTTATCAAGTGTGCTTCGTGTTCGTCTTGTTTAAATAAATTCATCATGTATTCCACACAAGCTGCGTTTTGGTCCGATCCATGCTCCTCCTCAGACGAGGAGGAGAACAATCGTTACACTCTGCCTCGCCTTGTAATGTTGATGTCAAGTTCTTCCAGAGTAGACTAACTTGATTGGCACATCAAAAATGCATAAAGTTGAATAATGAAATGATGCAGTTACTCAATGAGAATGTGGTTAATTACAACATTTCTGAGGGGTTCTAACCTACCCTTGTCCATCCTGTGTTAAAACTCCATGACCTCTCCTGAACTTGCACCACATGCCTGTACTACACTGTAAGAACAGCCGTGCAGGAATCAGACTGTATGCCCATACCAATTACAATAAACAATGCAATAAAGCTAATGAATACTCATTTAGGTCCCTGGGTCTCTCTGCTCCCTGGTACAACAACACCTCCTCCATTCCTCTATGCTACAGACCCTGGTCCCTGGGTCTCTCTGCTCCCTGGTACAACAACACCTCCTCCATTCCTCTATGCTACAGACCCTGGTCCCTGGGTCTCTCTGCTCCCTGGTACAACAACACCTCCTCCATTCCTCTATGCTACAGACCCTGGTCCCTGGGTCTCTCTGCTCCCTGGTACAACAACACCTCTTCCATTCCTCTATGCTACAGACCCTGGTCCCTGGGTCTCTCTGCTCCCTGGTACAACAACACCTCCTCCATTCCTCTATGCTACAGACCCTGGTCCCTGGGTCTCTCTGCTCCCTGGTACAACAACACCTCCTCCATTCCTCTATGCTACAGACCCTGGTCCCTGGGTCTCTTTGCTCCCTGGTACAACAACACCTCCTCCATTCCTCTATGCTACAGACCCTGGTCCCTGGGTCTCTCTGCTCCCTGGTACAACAACACCTCAAGCTAATGAACTACAGAGTTCTGCCTCTGAAAGAGAGGGAGAGAGCGAGAGAAAGAGACAGAGATATGATAAAATGGGAAAAGAGGGGGCAGAGTAGGGATGTAATCTAATACAGTTTTGTAAAAGCATTCCATCAGGACGGGGCGAGGGTCCACGTGGGCTGACTAACGACAAGCACAGCTGCATCTGTACAGTTACACAATCCTGTCCTACACAGAGGAATTTGGCTAAGGAACCAACACTAGAATGGGTTGTTTAAGGGTTAGTTGGAAGCTCATTCTTAGCTTGCACTTTTATACTGCTGTTTTCATTTAGGAAGAGCCATTCTATTCAGAGGTCTTTTCCATTGCTCGGATGACATTAGGCATCTAAAATAACAATGAAGAAAACATGGAGTCATCAGTGTGAAATCAGAAGTGAAACAAGTGCTTCAAGTGAAATGAAAGAGCCAAAATTAAGTTACATTTCTTTTTAAACAAAAGCTTTCGGGTGTAGGTCCAATGTTGGCCCTCCTCCTCCTGTTCTCTCATATCACATTATTGATCAAAGGGTTCTTAATTTGACCAGACCAGTCTACAACACTTAAACAGTGGTCCTGTATGGCTCAGTTGTTTGTGGGTTCAGTTCCCAGGACCACCCATACGTAAAATGTATGCACGGATTACTGTAGGTCACCTTGGATAAAAGCATCTAACAACGTTGTGTGGTCATACCATTTGGAAGCCATTAAGCATTCTACTGTACATGAGCAACCATATATCACACTATATAGCAGTCCGTCCATGATCACTGGCACAGTTTACCAGTCCATGTGGTCCTTTAACAGAACACGTGTTCATTTACAGTACAGTGTGTAACAGTATACATGGTAATACAGACCCAGGGGAACTCTCCCGGCCTGTGCCATCAGGCCATGTCTTTATTAGTTCCCATGCTGTAATGAGATGGAGGGAGGAGAAGAGGGGGGGATCTGTTAGGCTAGTCTGTCCAGGCTAGGTTTAGGTTTACCCCTCCGCAGGGTCTGCTGTTTTCTTTTAGGAAAAGCCACTATTCAGAGATATTTTCATTGCTCAGATGACATTACAATGGAGAAAACATGGCCTAGGCTCTGGTCTTAGTAGTGCACTATTTAGGGAAAAGGGGGCCATTTGGGACACACAGATGTTGTAGACTGGGAAGGCTGGTGGAGAACAGGGAGCTATAGCAGGACTGTTGAGATCTAGTGACACATTGAGAAAACAGGGTGTGAAAATGGATGAGAACAGTAAGCTCTCCTGACAGATGTGTTGACAAGGCTGCAACAGGAAGGGCTCATGGTGAGGGTTTAACTGTGAACCGACCAGAAAGGATGGAAGGAGGGAGAAAAGGAGGGAAAGCGAGAAGGGGAAGATTTGGGAAAGGAGGAAATTGGAGTGGACTTTCACTCTCATGTTGTCTTCTTTCTCAGCTGTGACTAGTCATCTTATTTTTCTGACCACCCTTCAGCCGTCCCTCCAAATTAGTAACTGTCAGACCCTGTCCCTCTGTGGCGCTGATTGATGACCTCATCGGGGAGTTAACATGACACTTTGTGTCAAGTTTGGAGACTACCACTCACCTACTAGTCTTTCCTCCTGCCTCTTCACCAGAGACCAGTCATCCCTTTTTCATTTATTTTCCCTATTTCCCATTCCCCTCTCTATTTCTGTTTCTCTCTCTCACCACATGTGGCGAGCAGATTTCTGGCACAGCATTAAAGTGGAACCAGGGTAAGTCATTGTAGTGAATGCAGGGATCAGTGCTAAGATAGGTGAGGATGTTTGACTAAGGCCCCTGCCAGAGTTCCAGCTTGAAGGGCTTGGTTCACCCTGTCCTGAGACTTCCTGCATTGGGACACTACCCATGCCCATAGGTTGTTGATGCATGGCTGGAACTCTGATGGATGACTCAGGGTGCCTTGTGTGGTGGGGCTCAGAGGTTTATCTACTTTACAGTCTGTTGGTGTGTCCTCAGAGCACTAACTGTAATTTACTGCAAGAGAGCAAAAGTGACCAGAGTTGGAGAGTTAAAGTTTACAGTCAGTCCTTTATTCTATCAGAGCTACTTGATATGTTTGATATGATAAGTTGATATGTTTTCTTTCCATGTCTCATTGCATTCTTCCATTTGATCACAGACATAAACATGATCCTACAGATATAGGATCTTAATTTGAGTCAGTTTGCTACGGCAGGAAAATAATCCTGCAGCAACAGGAAATGTGAATTATTATGTGGATTATAATGAATGGGCATTTTTCTAGGCGTTGATACATTTTTCATTAGGGCAAATCAAGTCAGAATTTACAAACTTTAGAAGCCTTTTAAAAACTTGAATACACTACAAGTTTGCATTTCCTGCTGTGCAGGAAAATTCTCAACAACAAAAGAGTGATCAAATTAAGATCCTACATCTGTACTTTTATTTTAGTTTGGGAGCTGTCTTCTTCATTACCATGCATTGGCAACCGTTTATAAACGTTTAACAGAGGGTCTCATCTGTAAAATACAGACGTTTTTCAGGGCAACTTGTTACTGTCCCAACATGTTGCGAAATCAGTGTTGTTTGTATGGCATTTCCTGAACAATAAAGTCCACTGTGGTTTCAGCATGGCTTTGTACTGGGAGAGTAATGATCTATGGGATGTGAGGGTTCTATTAGCTGTCCTATGATTAAATATATTTGTGCTACTCAGAATGATATGTAATGAGTTTTGACTCTTCATATAAATAACGTAACAATGGAGAACTCCAACTAACCCTTTAAATACTTTATGAATGCCAATGAATTCAAGCCCAGAAAAACTAATTTACCATTTGCATCACTTCACTTCCTGGCAGACGCATCACAATATTATAAAAAAATTTATATGCTTTTTTTGTTTTCTTTTCTTATCCATTTATGTTTTGGACAGTAGCCCACTTCCCTGGTTGGTTGCTGGCATTTTTAAGTGGGTAATGCTGCAGTTGGTTGTTTGTCTGTTTCTGGTTTAAAAAGTAAAAAAACAAACATTTATCAGACAGCTTGACTGGTGAGATGAAGAAAATAAAGTGAGACTTATTCATTCTTCATAATGTCATCTAAGGATTGGCTGTGGTGTAGATGGGGTGGGGTGGGGGGCACGGTAGCCCCTCTGGGCAGTCTCCCATTCACTACTGTTAATAGTGATGATTTCCCCTTGATATGGTATATTCAGCGATGAGTGGAGAGAGAAATGGAGAAGAACTACTGCTGCCGAATGACAGGTGTGCTTTATTGTCTCAGTGTAATGGACTTGGCACAAACACATGCAGGCGATTATCATTAAAGTGACTCCCTAGCTCATTACAGTACGGTACGTGCAGAGCAGCCTGCCTCCTCTTCCTCACTGTCACAGAGACAGCCATGTAGGCAGCCTGAGTCAGAGTCAGGGAGACGTGGAGACGTGCCCTGGGTACCCAGCAGCCTCAGGCTTTCCCTGGGGGGACGTGTGTGGGATCCATAGCAACCCTGCTTTCTTCTGGCTCTCTGTCAGATATCCCCGTCTCACTGACTCAGTGACTCATTCATTCACAAACACAAGCGCACACGTATACATGGACACACACACACACCCTATTACTTGCGTATATAGATTGTATTCCAAACATGCAAAAAACTTGTCCCTTGCATAAGCATCTGCATGCAGTCACATGCTATACACACAGGGGGCCCACATACCCACCTTATGCACGTAGGAGATGCTTGGTGTTCAGACGGCATAGAGCCAAATGCATCTGAGCCCTGCAGAGAAAAACAAACTCACGGTGTATTGTTGGTGACAGCAATTGGTGGGTTTGAATGATGGAACAAAGTACAGAGAAAAAGTAAACTGTTACACTCTTTGAAAGCAAGCCTCTCTTGTTTGGCCCACAGCCCTTGTTGCATTATGAGTTTGGAAGGATAGGTAGGCTGCTTCCTCACTTTCTCAGGTTCATGTAACTGATACCAGCAATGCTAAGCAGGATTTGGCTTGGTCTAATGGTGGAATATAATTTTGCCCCGTTCCGTTCACCTTGGTATTATCAGAAATGTCTGAGTGTTTTTGGTCTGTACCGGATCAGACTCCAGACTATGGTGTTGTATGCCTTCCTGTCTGGAAAATCAGTTTGTGTATGCCAGCGTCTGTTTAGTGTGTGTGTGTGTGTATAATAGACGCTTAAATCCACTGGGACAACAGGAAGAAATAAATCCTGTCTTGTCTTATCAACAAAGTAGCGGATGAAGAGAACTCCCAGAGACTCAGGTGTGTCAGAGCAGAGATGAATGCAGACAAAGTGTTGTCTGATCCTTTCTGCTTGTATCCCATTACTGTAAAAGCTCTGCTGACTATCAACAACCAGGTGTCTGTGTTTAGCAGCCAACCACAATGGTTTGTTAAGGCATGAGACATCAGTCCGATACTGGTATGTAAATTACAGACACATGATCGTATTGCAGTTAAATCATCTTAATGTCAGCAGACCATGTGAAATTAGCCAGACCTAAACTCAGCCGTTGGAAAATAGGATGAGTTGCTTTTCAAGGCAACTGTCACAAATAGACAGGCGGGTGGTGCTGTCATTGTGGTCAATGGTTAACACAATGGGAACGGAATCACATAATGAAGAAACAGTGACAGGGTAATGGCCTCATTTGTGTGTGTGTGTCTGTGCGTGTGTGTGTGCATGTATGGCTGCATGTGTGAGTGTGTGTGGCCTCATTTCCAGACTTTTGTATGAGTGAAAGTGTTGTGGGGTGTGGTCGGGAGGGAGGGAGTACAATTTGTGTTGCAATGCTGTAGGTTGTGAATTACTTTTAAGTGCTCAACAGTATCACTAGTACCCTGGCATTGGAAACAGATAATTGGATATAGATGAGTAAGGGTGTGTGTGAGTGGGTGGGTTGAGAGGGGAGGGGGGCAAGACACTTAAAGGGTCGGGTGCTTACAGCTGGTCTCCATCCCAGGGAGGGGTATGTCTCTCTCTCCCTATTCTCCCTCTCCCTCTCATAAGGCAGAGTGACAGACAGGGTGGTCCCTCTCCACCTGTGTGGAAGGATGGAGGAATGGAGGATGGGTGGGGCTGTTTGATTTACTCGTGTTAATTGCTGTGGTGTTCCAGATGCTTTCCTCATGGGCGTTCTAACGCCAAGTTCTAACACCAGTTTCTACTAGCCCAGAGAGGAGAGGAGAGGAAACCGACATGTTGGATGATGCCCTGTAGCCTGTTCCAGCCAGCTCCCCACACAGATCACTACAGAGACTTGTAAACAAACACCTGAGAAAACCCAGTAAAACCCAGCAGCAGGAACAGTAACAGAGCGACTTGATAATGATCTCAGTACAGCAGTAGTCCTACCTACCAATCTGTGGTCTATGTTCAGAAAGGGATGAAAGACTATAGGGTGGCTCTGCAGCTGTCTTTGGGTTGACTGCGTGTGCCAACGCATTCTGGGAGTGTTTTTCTGTGTATGTGAATCACTTTCTCTCATGCCTGCCTTGTTCTAGGCCTACGCCTGTGTCATCTTCGATCAGGCAATAAGATGCCTTCGTCAATCACCTTGACCTTATTCTGAACTGCTTCCAACAGGCAAAGTCTCTGCTTACCAGAGTCTGTAGACACAACAATGAGTGGTAAGAGTTCTGATGTCTCACAGGCTATTCAACATGGTCAGTGGATGAGATAAAGGAGAAAGTACACCAAGTCAGAGTTTCTGTAACATTCAGGTTAGCAGGGGTGTATTTTCTCTGGGCCTTATCATAGAATTCCATATAGAACTGCTATTAATTCAATAGGATCTCTGTAGACCTATTCGTAAAGATTTGTCATTTAACTTTTAAAATGTATTGCCTTTCATTGTGGCATACAAACAACCAATCACGATGCCTTCATCTGATTGTCAAGCAATCACTTCAAAGGAATCCTTTCTGGTATGTTACAGCCTTATTATGTAACATGAAATTGTTTTTTTTACCTCATCAATCCACACACAATACCCCATAATAACAAAGCAAAAACAGGTTTTTAGACATTTTTGTACATTTAGAAATAAATAAATAACTGAAATATCAAATTTACATAAGTATTCAAATCCTTTACTCAGTAGTTTGTTGAAGCACATTTGGCAGCAATTACAGCCTCAAGTCTTCTTGGGTATGACGCTACAAGCGTGGCATACCTGTATTTGGGGAGTTTCTGTAGTGTATGCGTAACTGGCTGCAGGGAAGTCAGGCGCAGGAGAGCAGAATTGGGTAGCAAACGGAGCCCTTTATTACGGCGAACAGACACACGGCACTAAGAACAATAAACAAATACGGGTTGACATAACCCGGCGCAAACCAGTCTGACGTGCACATACACGTAACAACAAACAATTCCACACACAGACATGGGGGGAACAAAGGGTTAAATACACGTCAAATAATGAGGGAATGTAAACCAGGTGTGCAGGAAACCAAGACAAAACAAATGGAAAATGAAAAGTGGATCGGCGATGGCTAGAAGACCGGTGACGTCGACCGCCGAACGCCACCCGAACAAGGAGAGGAACCGACTTCGGCGGAAGTCGTGACAGTACCCCACTTGACGCGAGGCTCCAGCAGCGCGCCAACACCGGCCTCGGGGACGACCCGGAGGGCGAGGTGCAGGACGATCCGGACGGAGGCGGTGGAACTCCCGCAGCATTGAAGGGTCCAACACGTCCTCCACCGGAACCCAGCATCTCTCCTCCAGACCGTACCCCTTCCACTCCACGAGGTACTGAAGGCCCCTCGCCCGACGCCTTGAATCCAGTATGGAGCGAACGGCGTATGCCGGGGCCCCCTCGATGTCTAGAGGCGGCGGAGGCAACTCCCGCACCTCAGACTCCTGGAGCGGACCAGCCACCACCGGCCTAAGGAGAGACACATGGAACGAGGGGTTAATACGGTAATCGGGGCGAGCTGGAACCTGTAACACACCTCGTTCAGTCTCCTCAGGACTTTGAACGGCCCCACAAACCGCGGACCCAGCTTCCGGCAGGGCAGGCGGAGGGGCAGGTTTCGGGTGGAGAGCCAGACCTGGTCCCCCGGTGCGAACACCGGGGCCTCACTGCGGTGACGGTCTACGCTGGCTTTCTGCGCAGCACGGCGCGCTGAAGGTGGACATGGGCGGCGCCCCATGTCTCATCCGCGCGCCGGAACCAGTCGTCCACCGCAGTAGCCTCGGTCTGACTCTGATGCCAAGGAGCCAGAACCGGCTGATACCCCAGTACGCACTGGAAGGGGGAGAGGTTAGTGGAGGAGTGGCGAAGCGAGTTCTGGGCCATCTCTGCCCAGGGCACGAACGCCGCCCACTCCCCCGGCCGGTCCTGGCAATACGACCGCAGAAACATACCCACATCCTGGTTAACTTTCCACCTGCCCGTTACTCTCGAGGTGAAAACCCGAGGTAAGGCTGATGGAGACCCCCAGACGCTCCATGAACGCTCTCCAGACCCTCGACGTGAACTGGGGACCCCGGTCAGACACTGTATCCTCAGGCACCCCGTAGTGCCGGAAGATGTGAGTGAACAAGGCCTCCGCTGTCTGTAGGGCTGTAGGGAGACCGGGCAGAGGGAGGAGACGACAGGACTTAGAAAAACGGTCCACAACGACCAGGATTGTGGTGTTAACCTGTGAAGGAGGAAGATCGGTAAGGAAATCGACCGACAGGTGCGACCAAGGCCGTTGTGGAACGGGTAAGGGGTGTAGTTTACCTCTGGGCAGGTGCCTAGAAGCCTTACACTGGGCGCACACCGAGCAGGAGGAAACATAAACCCTCATGTCCTTAGCCAAAGTGGGCCACCAGTACTTCCCACTCAGACAGCGCATCGTCCGACCGATGCCTGGATGACCAGAGGAGGGTGACGTGTGGGCCCATAGATCAGCCGGTCATGGACAGCAGACGGAATGTACAGACGCCCAGCGGGACACTGGAGGGGAGTGGGCTCTGCACGTAACGCCTGCTCAATGTCCACATCCAGCTCCCATACTACCGGCGCCAACAGGCAGGAAGCCGGGAGTATGGGGTTGAGATCCATGGGCCGCTCCTCTGTGTCATACAGCCGGGACAGTGCCTCTGCCTTCACATTCTGGGAACCTGGTCTGTAAGAAAGGGTGAAAACAAAACGGGTGAAAAACATGGCCCACCTTGCCTGGCGAGGGTTCAGTCTCCTCGCTGCCCGGATGTACTCCAGATTGCGGTGGTCAGTCCAGATGGGAAAAGGGTGTTTAGCCCCCTCAAGCCAATGTCTCCACGCCTTCAAAGCCTTGACGACAGCCAACAGCTCCCGGTCCTCCACGTCATAGTTTCACTTCACCGGGCTGAGCTTCTTCGAGAAGAAGGTACAGGGGCGGAGCTTCGGTGGCGTACCCGAGCGCTGAGAGAGCACGGCTCCTATCCCAGCCTCGGACGCGTCCACCTCCACTATGAACGCCAAAGAGGGATCCGGATGGGCCAGCACGGGAGCCGAGGTAAACAGAGCCCTCAGGTGACCAAAAGCCCTGTCCTCCTCAGCCGACCACTGCAAACGTACAGGGCCCCCCTTCAGCAGTGAGGTAATGGGAGCCGCTACCTGACCAAAACCCCGGATAAACCTCCGGTAGTAATTGGCAAACCCTAGAAACCGCTCCACCTCCTTTACCGTGGTGGGAGTCGGCCAATTACGCACGGCTGAAATGCGGTCACTCTCCATCTCCACCCCTGAGGTGGAAATGCGGTACCCTACGAAGGAGACGGACTGCTGTAAGAACAGGCATTTCTCAGCCTTGACGTACAGGTCATGCTCCAACAGTCGACCAAGCACCCTGCGCACCAGGGACACATGCTCGGCGCATGCAGCGGAGTATATCAGAATGTCATCAATATACACCACTACACCCTGCCCGTGCAGGTCTCTGAAATTCTTGTCTATAAAGGCTTGGAAGACTGATGGAGCATTCATCAACCCGTACGGCATGACGAGGTACTCATAATGCCCTGAGGTGGTACTAAATGCCGTCTTCCATTCTTCTCCCTCCCGGATACACACCAGGTTGTACGCGCTCCTGAGTTCTAGTTTGGTGAAGAAGCACATTGACTCAATCGCTATGGCTATGAGCGTTAGCGGGTAACTGTACCTCACAGTGATCTGGTTTAGGCCTCGATAGTCAATACACGGGCGCAGACCTCCCTCCTTCTTCTTCACAAAAAAGAAACTCGAGGAGGCGCGTGAAGTAGAGGACCGAATTAACCCCTGACGCAGGGATTCGGAGACATATGTTTCCATAGCCACCGTCTCCTCCTGTGACAGGGGATACACGTGACTCCTGGGAAGTGCGGCGTCTACCAGGAGATTTATCACACAATCCCCCGACGATGAGGTGGTAATTGAGTCGCCCTCTTTGGGAGAAGGCGAGAGCCAAGTCGGAATATTCGGGGGGAATGCGCACGGTGGAGACCTGGTCTGGACTTTCCACCGTAGTAGCACCAACGGAAACTCCTAAACACCTCCCCGAGCACTCTCACAACCACCCCGTGAGAGCCCCCCGTTGCCATGAAACAGTGGGGTCATGACAAGCTAACCAGGGTAGGCCTAGCACCATGGGAAACGCAGGAGAGTCAATCAGGAAGAGACTGATTCTCTCCTTGTGACCCTCCTGTATCACCATGCCCAGAGGAGCGGTGGCCTCCCTAATCAACCCTGACCCTAATGGTCGACTGTCTAAGGCATGAACTGGGAAAGGCATAGCCACTGGAACAATGGGGATCCCTAAGCTATGGGCGAATGATCTGTCTATAAAATTCCCAGCCACCGCCTGAATCGACGAGCGCCTTACACTGGGAATGTGGGGAAAACTCAGGAAAAGTAACATACAAAAAACGTGTGCAACAGAGGGCTCTGGGGGAGAATGGTGCCGGCTCACCTGGGGTGACACGAGAGTGCCCTGCCTGCTGCCTCAACCCCCAGAGAAACCAACCCGGCACCGACCGGCAGTGTGACCTCTGCGGCCACAGATGGTGCACGAGCCAGAACCTCCTCCAGTCTCCCTACGCACAGCACCTCCCATCTCCATGGGCATCGGAGCGGTGGCGCTGGGGGATGGAACTGACAGACCCCGATCTGAACGTCCGCGGGTAGCCAGCAGGTTATCCAGCCAAATGGACAGGTTCACCAGCTGGTCGAAGGTGAGGGTGGTGACCCTGCAGGCCAACTCCCGACGGACGTCCTCGCGCAAACTGCAGCGATAGTGGTCGATCAGGGCCCTGCCGTTCCATCCCGCGCCGGCGGCCAGGGCCCAGAAGTCCATTGCCAACTCCTGCGCGCTCCTCGTCCCCTGCCTCAGATGGAAGAGACTTTCACCCGCCGCTCTACCCTCGGGCGGGTGGTCGAAGACTGCCCGGAAGCGGAGAGTGAAATCCTCGAAGGGGTCCAATGCCGCATCTCCTTCTCCCCACTCAGCGTTGGCCCACTCCAGGGCTCTCCCCGAGAGGCACGAGATGAAGGCAGACAACCGCTCATGGCCGGAGGGAGCTGGGTGGACGGTCGCCAGATATAAATCTAGCTGCAGCAGGAAACCCTTGCAGCGTGCAGCCGTCCCATCGTACTCCCTGGGAAGTGCGAGACGAATCCCACTTGAACCGGGTGTGGAGGGGGTGAGTAGCGGAGTCCCCTGTTTTGCTGGTGGGGGCGCTGGAGGGACTCTCTGTCTCTCCCAGCGGTCCATTGTCTGGACGACGCGATCCATGGCGGCGCCGAGATGGTGAATGTCACGCCCTGACCATAGAGAGCTGTTTATTCTCTATGTTGGTTAGGTCGGGGTGTGATTAAGGGTGGGTTATCTAGGGGAATTATATATCTATGTTGGCCTGGTATGGTTCCCAATCAGAGGCAGCTGTTTATCGTTGTCTCTGATTGGGGATCATATTTAGGTAGCCATTTCCCCATTGTGCTTTGTGGGATCTTGTCTAGTTATAGTTGCCTGTGAGCACTAATCTGAGCTTCACGTTTCGTATGTTCGCTTTATTGTTTTTGTTCTTTAGTTTCTCTTCCAAATAAAAGGATGGAAACATACCACGCTGCATCTTGGTCCACTCCTTATAACGATCGTGACAGTGAATCAACACCGTGTGCTCCCGGACGCGCTCCTCGACTCCTCTACCAGAGGTACCTGCTCCTGCTGACTCCATACTCGGGTGTGGAATTCTGTAGTGTATGCGTAACTGGCTGCAGGGAAGTCAGGCGCAGGAGAGCAGAATTGGATAGCAAACGGAGCCCTTTATTACGGCGAACAGACACACGGCACTAAGAACAATAAACAATACGGGTTGACATAACCCGGCGCAAACCAGTCTGACGTGCACATACACGTAACAACAAACAATTCCACACACAGACATGGGGGGAACAGAGGGTGAAATACACGTGTGCGGGAAAACAATTAAAAGTGGATTGACGATGGCTAGAAGACCGGTGACGTCGACCGCCGAATGCCGCCCGAACAAGGAGAGGAACCGACTATGGCGGAATTCGTGACAGTTTCTTCCATTCTTCTCTGCAGATCCTCTCAAACTCTATCAGGTTGGATGGGGAGGATTGCTGCACAGCCATTTTCAGGTCTCTCCAAAGATGTTAGTTCGGGTTCAAGTCCGGGCTCTGGCTGGGCCACTCAAGGACATTAAGAGACTTGTCCGGAAGCCACTCCTGCGTTGTCTTGGCTGTGTGCTTAGAGTTGTTGTCCTGTTGGAAGGTGAACCTTCGCCCCAGTCTGAGGTTCGGAGTGCTCTGGAGCAGGTTTTCATCAAGGATCTTTCTGTACTTTGCTCCATTCATCTTTCCCTCAATCCTGACTAGTCTCCTAGTCCCTGCCGCTGAAAAACATCCCCACAGCATGATGCTGCCACCACCATGCTTCACCGTAGGGATGGTGCCAGGTTTCCTCCAGACGTAACGCTTGGCACTCAGACATTCAGGTTTTATCACACCATAGAATCTTGTTTCTCATGGTCTGAGAGTCTTTAGGTGTCTTTTGGCAAACTTCAAGATGGCTGTCATGTGCCTTTTTCTGAGGAGTGGCTTCCGTCTGGTCACTCTACCATAAAGGCCTGATTGGTGGAGTGCTGCAGAGATGGTTGACCTTCTGGAAGGTTCTCCCATCTCCACAGAGGAACTTTGTAGCTCTGTCAGAGTAGCCATCAGGTTCTTGGTCACCTTCCTGACCAAGACCCTTTTCCTCCGATTGCTCAGTTTGGCAGGGCGGCCAGCTCTAGGAAGGTTCTTGGTGGTTCCAAACTTCTTCCATTTAAGATTGAAGGAGGCCACTGTGTTCTTGGGGACCTTCAATGCTGCAGAAATGTTTTGGTACCCTTCCCCAGATCTGTGCCTCGACACAATCCTGTCTTGGAGCTGTACAGACAATTCCTTCAACCTCAGGGCTTGGTTTTTGCTCTGACATGCACTGTCAGCTGTGGGACCTTATATAGACAGGTGTGTGCCTTTCCAATCAATTGCATTTACCACAGGTGGACTCCAATCAAGTTGTAGAAACATCTCAAAAATGATCAATGGAAACACCTGAGCTCAATTTCGAGTCTCACAGCAAAGGTTCTCAATATTTATGTAAATAATGTATTTCTGTTTTCTCATAAATTTGGTAACATTTCTAAAAATCTGTTTTTGCTTTGTCATTATGGGGTTTTGTGTGTAGATTTTTTATTTTACCTTTATTTAACTAGGCAAGTCAGTTAAGAACAAATTCTTATTTACAATGATGGCCTAGGAACAGTGGGTTAACTGCCTTATTCAGGGGCAGAACAACAGATTTTTACCTTGTCAGCTCGGGGATTCGATCTTGCAACCTTTCGGTTACAAATCCAACGCTCTAACCACTAGGCTACCTGCCGCCCCTTGATGAGGAAATGTTTTTATTTAACCCATTTTAGAATAAGGCTGTAATATATAAAAATGTGGAAAAAGGGAAGGGATCTGAAGTCTTTCTGAATGCACTGTACATGCATTTCCAGCCTCCAAACAGTGGTGTATGGAAAGAGACTGTAACGAGTGAGCTGAGAGTCAGGAAGCAAGTTCAGGGAGTGAGTGTTTTAATAAATAAATGAAACAATAAACACGTAACACAAACAACACACCGACATGAAAACAGAGTCAATAACACCTGAGGAAAGAACCAAGGGGAGTGACAGATATAGGGAAGTTAATTAAGGAGGTGATGGAGTCCAGGTGAGTGTCATGAGGCGCTGGTGCGCGAGATGATGGTGACAGGTGTGTGGGATAATCAGCAGCCTGATGACCTAGAGGCCGGAGAGGGAGCATACGTGACAGAGACATCTGTTACACAAAACACCAAAAAGTTGAATGAGGTTAGACTTATGAAGGTCAGTATTTGCATATACTTTATACAGTAAGCATAATTAATGACATCATCCACATTGAATGTGATCGCCTCAATCACATTTCTGAACGCTTTTCCCCCGCATCTCCACATACATCCATTTTAGTCATGGTTGTTCTTTTTTTCTCTTTAACGATGTTCCTTTCTTTGCAATTTCAGCTGACTCATGCTCTTGATTAATGTTCAGGTAGGGAAAAAAATACATTTCAGCATTTGATTAGCGCCTCTATTTGAACGGTCCCGGCTAATCAAATTATACTATGTAGCGTGTCTATTAAACTATGTAGCGTGTCTAGCTCCCATCTGGTTTGCTGGTTTGGGATCAACCGCACATTCTGATGATTCAGCAATTCATCACACTATGTCTTATCTGTAGTCTCTGCTGTGTGTGTGTGTGTGTGTGTGTGTGTGTGTGTGTGTGTGTGTGTGTGTGTGTGTGTGTGTGTGTGTGTGTGTGTGTGTGTGTGTGTGTGTGTGTGTGGGTGTGTGTGTGTGAGAACCATATCTACCAGACATCTCCATGTTATTGAACGCGTACCTGATGATAAGAGAATAGAGAACTAGACTCCAACAGTCCAATGAACCCTCACATATGGTCCTGTTTTTAACTGTGGTTTGGCTAAGGTCACATGCTCCGTACTTTGTGGTTTTAACATTTTATTTTCATTAGCTTGAGGCCTTTTTCAGAAATACTTTGGGGGTAATTCTAAAGGGGAACCTTTTGGGTATTTTCATACAGAAAGCCAAAACTGTCAATGAGACACAAACCCACAGAGATTATTCCTGTAACTATTGTTAAAAAAATCTGTTATAGATGAGGGTCGGGAGAGTTTGTACTGGGTGCTGTCCAATATTGTTATAATCAAGGATTTCCCGGGAGAGATAGCCGACTACCAGTGTTAAACATTGGCAATTTTAGATGTTTTAAGCGAAGAAGCATATTTCAGTGTATTGTGTCCACTATATTTCTTTCCCAAGCAACAATGAATTCCCAGTAGGGAATGAGAATCCATCAGCTGACTTGCTATATTATCAACATTCAGTATTGAGGACAAATGACTTGACAAAGGTGCAATTACATTTGTTTTTATTCTACCAGATAACTAATTTGTTTGCTTTTTCAACTTTATAGTGTATTTATATATTGTAACAACTCTAAGAAATTCACATTTACACAATGCATTTTACACTAGTAACATTCAGATTCACATGTAACATTCAGCTTTTGGGGGGACGGGGTCTGAAATTTCTGTGGGGATTTATTATATCTTGGATATTAATATAGAGAATCACAGTGAATCCTCCTCATACATGGCATGTCTGTCCACAACCTCTGGACAAGCTGAACATGTAAAAACATACTGGTCATGCTCATCACATATTGCCACTTTTGCACTGTAGATAGAGTATATTGTGGTGGGTAAAATAGGACCACAGCAGATGGCATGTACGTAGATGATGCTATATGGATTTCAACAACAACAGTAGGATGTTTTAACCTATGGCCTATACTTCCTGAAACCTTCAGTAACACTCAAATGATGAAACAAAACACAGATCATACAACAAGGGAGAATAAAAACAGAAGAAGAAGAACAACAGAAAGTGTTCTGAACATAACTCAAAGACACCTGACTCTATACACAGGCACTTGTGTAGCAGTCTTTGAGTGTGCATATTACATCTAATAAGTGCTAAAACAAGAAACCGTTTACAAAAAAATACTGATTTCAAAAAAGAGAATAATATTCATAACAAAAACAATAGAAGAACATTGAATGTTTTGCATATTTATGTCTGTAACGTTATTCAGCTTTACATTCTTATATTATCGTCCTTCACTCTACCAGTGTCCCCTGCTGTGGAGGAACAGTACAGATTGAGTCATACTGTAGATTCTATATTGACACCTCTATTCACCTGTGAGACAGCACAGTGTTAGATTGGGCCCGTGGGGCCGCCAGCCACAGTGAAAGGTTCAGTTGTTCACCAGTTGTTGATGACAATCCCTCCTGTCAGTCAGTGGTATTATGCCAATCTGTTGGTCCACTGGGTCCTACTGCACTTCCATTGTGGAGCAATATGAATCACACTGCTGTCAATAATATTCTGTGAAACACTGTGTGTGTGAAGCCACTGGATATGTCACAAGCAGAGAGAGGCCTCCAGGGGGAATATAGTGTGGGTGTGTTGGTCTGTTTTCTATATAAAGCCTCAAAACTCACTACTATGAGAGCATCTTCCCTACTGTATCTTTGCTACACCAGATTATCTCTCTCTCTCTCTCTCTCTCTCTCTCTCTCTCTCTCTCTCTCTCTCTCTCTCTCTCTCTCTCTCTCTCTCTCTCTCTCTCTCTCTCTCTCTCTCTCTCTCTCTCTCTCTCTCTCTCTCTCTCTCTCTCTCTCTCTCTCTCTCTCTCACACACACACAAAAGTATCTCTGCTAATATCTCTACTTTGCTATCTACCTACATCTAAATTGAAGCATCAAACCACACCAAAGGGACCCTGAGTAATCACATGTCCCTGGGAATCAAACCTGGACTTACAGTTAGCGTAGCTACATTGCCAACATCTAATACCTACTGCGTGATCAGTATGCTGCGTGCCAATATAGATACATACAAAAGTGATCAAAGGCAACAAATACATACAGTTTATCATCAGAGAGAGTGTGGTGGGGGGGTGTATAAGTGCTTCAGACCACTATTGTGATACAGTAAAATGTCACTGCTCTCTCAGACACATGAGAGGTGAGCAATGGTAATGTCACATTGTTGCCACTTTAAAAGCGTCCTATATGTCTCTGTGCAGTACAGAACAGAGGGATCCAGATGAGAGCCAGCTGACTGAGTGAAGCTAAATGAACCTGAAACCCTGAGGTAAATATACCTGCCTGTCAGGAATGTCTCCCTAATGGCCCCTGTGTTTACTCCCATACCTCTACCATACCATACCGCAGCAGACACATTAGCGCCACCGCACACTCTTTAGCACACACACATATCTGCACGTGAGTGTGTGTGTGCAAGTGCTCGTGTTTATTTCAGTGAGACGGAAGTCTCTGACGAGTGTCCCATGTCTCCACTCATTACCAAGTACAATATAATGGATAATTAAGGGGAGTCTTGAGTATAGCCTACTATTCAGTGTTTGTATATAAACTCTGTATACTATTTCTAGCCAACTCTCGTCAGTCTACCATGGAACAGCCTCGAATACTGATACTGCCGAGCCTCTTTCTGATGATGTCACAGTTCCATTTTTGGCAGTTGGACATCACATTATGTGTCAGGTCAATGAGTCAGCAATGTTCAATAGTCCAAAAATGCTCCTCATATTGCATATCACAGCTCCTGGGGTAATGGAGCTGCACTGCTGAGGAAGCCTTGTAACTCAAACCACTAAGAGAGGCAGATGCGCCACAAACAGACATGAGAGAAACATCTAGAATCTGTTACATTCAAAGCATGAATCATTCCAACAGAATCCTGGAGTCCATGTTGGCTGGAGAAAAGGAGTCAAGTGTGTCAGAAAACAGAGGAGGGATGGTGTATCATGTTGTGGTGACGGAATGATGGAATGATCTACAACCAATGAGAATAGGAGAGCACAGTAATCAGAGGCAACAGTATAACAACAACACAAATGTGTCAGTCCCTGTACACCTTAGGAATGTCTGTGGCTGTGGTAAGAAAAAGGATAGGAGATTTTGGAATTGGTGACTAATGCTGCATTTAGACGAGGGATGCAGAAACCATCATACAAGAAGAAAGCAAGCCAGGACGACGGTATGGTTGCTATGGTGATTTCGGTAAACGAACAGTGCAAATCAACATCCGGAAGAAAACAACGCTACGACAGACAACAAAAGTTTAAATATTTTAACTCTGGTGGCATGTCCCGTCTTCCGTGACCTCAACGGCATTTACCGTCGTGCTCTCATTGAAAACAATGACATCCGAACGCCGTCTACCTCGTACCATCTAAACGCAGCATAACCGTTCCCCCACTGAGTTATGTTGAATAGATAACAGTGGGATACTACCAGACAGGATCACATGGAGGATTACAACAGGCTGCTGAGGTCTGAGAAGACAGTCTGGAGGTGTGACAGAGTCACTGAGAGACTACTGCAGGACTAGCCCTGAGAACACACTAGGATAGGATAGGAATAGATGGAGGGATGGAAAGAGGGACAGATAGTTACACGCTGAGAGAGAGAGAGTACAGACAAGGGGAGAGAGGGGACAGAGAGTTTATCTACCTCTGAGGCACAAACATTTGATGATGTGAGTGAGTAGGGGGGAATCTGGGGGTGGATGAATAATAATTTTTGCAAATGGTCAAAGGAAGTTGGCAGTGAACTTATGGGGACACATGATACAACTCCTTCATGGGATAACATACTAACACACTTTTCATAATGATTGGTCAACACCAGCTGACAGAAAAGACAGAGACCAGGATATCTAACACAGTGATGCTTCTTGGATTATGGGTGGTAGTGATATTGCATCTTTAGTGACTTGAGGCAGACATTTGGGGTTGGTGTTGGGGTTGGTGTTAGGGTTGGTACTGGCGGAGAGGTTTAGTGTTCAAAGACACACTGGCAGAGTTGGGTTCTGTGTAGAGATACTGGGTCAGCCTCTGATGCTCCAGTCTGTCCAATAAGGGTCCATACTGGGACAAGAGGTCAGTCAGAAACCAGTGGCCACCCTTGGTGAAAAGGGGCGATAATGTCGTCAACTTCCTTGTTGTATCCAAGAAGCCCACTCAGTCTGTACTCTTATACTGTAGGTCCATTCCCACATCAAGGTTTCCATGGCAACCCCACTTCCCCCTCTCCTCCTTTTCCTCCTTCCTGTCAGCGGCTTCTCCTCTTCCTCAGACCTGGGGAGGAGGTGAGTCAGGTCCCCCATCCACCCTCACCACTGAGAGAGAGAGAGAGAAACATGTTAAAAACATATATGATCAGTGGTGAAGCATGCAGATGTTCTCTGGTCGTATGAAGTAACGCAGTATCAGTGGTCAGCGGTCTTTGATGCTGTGTCCACTCTGACACACTTTGCCCTGTAGGGGGCCTTGTGAGGTCACAAACTCATCAACCCCTCCAACTGTTTCACTGAACTCATTACTACAGGGAGTGAGGAAGAGGGACAAATGTCCCCTTTTCCCACAAGCCCTCAACCTGTTGTCAGTTGAGGGGTGCCATGGAAACGCTTCCGGAATGCAGAGGCGGTTTTTAGAGGAGCTCCGAGCTCACTGGTTGTTTTCTTGTCTTGATCAATGCACCCCTGTGCCAGCCAGAAGAGAGCTCTAATTCTAAAGGTTCACAAGGGCTTTTTTGTATCAACCACGCTATGACATCATCAGGCCTGTTTAAGTGTATGTGGTGCACAGAGGCGGAGCTCGGCGAAGCCTGCTACAGTCGATCTTCTCTCATTCTACAAACATTCAATTTCTTTCTGAAATCCTCTGGCTCTCCTTTAGCTCTCGTTATTCATGTTGATTCTCTCCAGAGCACGTCATGCAGTCTGTGACTTGTTCTCCTTCCTGTTTAGACAGCCATCCTGCAGGCATGACAGACACTGCAGACAGACATTGAGCAGTTTTGCTGAATCATTCTGTTTTTTCATACTTGCGTTCCTCTTCAGGATCTCCACTTTGAATGGTTCATGCAGCCCTCCCTAGACTGCAAATGTAAACCTACTGAGTCAGTTGGTGGCTTCCTTGATAAATATTGTTGACACAGAAAATCTAATGGTAGCTTTAAATGGGAACCACTGTTTCACCCATTCCAATTCTAAGCTATTGACCAGTCTTTATCAGATGAAATTCTACTGGGCATGTTCAGAATAGTCGATCTAACAGTCGATCTTCCATTAGCATGTTCAGCCGATGCTGATTTAATTTCAGGCCACTCCGAAGCTTTAAAGATAGCTGATTAAGACTGCGATTGAGATCGGTAGTGAATAGGCAATCAACTGCTCTCTTCTTAATGGCAAGAATGGAATACAGGAGACATGCTGATTACCTTCTGTTGCCCCAGGGTCATTTGACCAGGACCCCTCATACACTACCTGTCAATCAGCCGGCAGTTACATGTACCTCATTGCCTCTGGCACCTTGAGGCGTCTCACATTCCTCCTCACATTCGATTACCCTCTCTGTGATGTGATTTTGCTTAAACAGGGACTGTGATTTGTGGTTGTCTTACCTACCTTAATTGAATGCACTGACTGTAAATCTGTCTGGATTAGAGCGTCTGCTAAATTTCCAAAGTGTACATGTAAAATGTAAATGTGACTTGGCCCTAGCTTCTCTGTCTGATTGTCACACTGTACCCCTCCCACCACTGACATCCCTCTTTCTTTTAGAACTGAGTCAATACAGACTCAAGTTATTCTATTTTACTCAGTACAGAGGTCCTCACTACAATATGTTACATTTATTCATGATTAATACCAATAATGGATTAGCATTTATATAGCTATTTTCATTTAGTCTCAAAGTGCTTTGGACAAAGCAATACGTCAGTATTTGTCCTGCTCTAAAGCTTTTGCTGTCTACCTCATCCACATCCCAGGGCTGCCTCCTCAACAGAAAGGGTTTTACTCCTTACTACACCAGCTTTCTACTGCACTAACTCCTCTCCTACCCCACTAACTCCTCTCCTACCCCACTAGCTACTCTCCTACTCTACTAGCTACTCTTCTACTATACTAGCTACTCTTCTTCCCCACTAGCTACTCTCCTAACCATCTAGCTACTCTCCTACTCTACTAGCTACTATCCTACTCTACTAGCTACTCTTCTTCCCCACTAGCTACTATCCTAACCATCTAGCTACTCTCCTACTCTACTAGCTACTATCCTACTCTACTAGCTACTCTTCTTCCCCACTAGCTACTATCCTAACCATCTAGCTACTCTCCTACTCTACTAGCTACTCTCCTACTCTACTAGCTACTATCCTACTCTACTAGCTACTCTTCTTCCCCACTAGCTACTCTCCTAACCATCTAGCTACTCTCCTACCCTACTAGCTACTATCCTACTCTACTAGCTACTCTTCTACTACACTAGCTACTCTCCCACCCCACTAGCTACTCTCCTACCCCACTAACTACTATCCTACCCATCTAGCTACTCTTCTACCCTACTAGCTACTCTCCCACCCCACTAGCTACTCTCCTACCCCACTAACTACTATCCTACCCATCTAGCTACTCTTCTACCCTACTAGCTACTCTCCCACCCCACTAGCTACTCTCCTACCCCACTAACTACTATCCTACCCATCTAGCTACTCTTCTACCCTACTAGCTACTCTCCCACCCCACTAGCTACTCTCCTACCCCACTAACTACTATCCTACCCATCTAGTTACTCTTCTACCCTACTAGCTACTCTCCCTCCCCACTAGCTACTCTCCTACTCTCCTAGCTACACTCCTACCCCACTAGCTACTCTGCTACTCTGCTACTCTACTAGCTACTCTTCTACTACACTAGCTACTCTTCTTCCCCACTAGCTACTCTCCTACCCCACTAACTACTATCCTACCCATCTAGCCACTCTTCTACCCTACTGGCTACTCTCCCACCCCACTAGCTACTCTCCTACTCTACTAGCCACTCTTCTACCATACTGGCTACTCTCCCACCCCACTAGCTACTCTCCTACTCTACTAGCTACTCTCCTACCCCACTAACTACTATCCTACCCATCTAGCTACTATTCTACCCCACTAGCTATTCTCCTAACCCACTAGCTACACTCCTATCCCACTAGCTACTATCTTACCCCACTAGCTAGCTACTCTCCTACCCTACTAGCTACTCTCCCAATGCACTAGCTACTCTCCTAACCATCTAGCTACTCTTCTACCCTACTAGCTACTCTCCTACCCCACTGGCTACTCTCCTACCCTACTAGCTACTCTCCTACCCCTCTAGCTACTCTCCTAACCCACTAGCTACTCTCCTATCCCACTAGCTACTCGCCTACCCCACCAGCTACTCTCCTACCCCACAAGCTACTCTCCTCCCCCACTAGTTACTCTCCTACCCCACTAGTTACTCTCTTACCCCACTAGCCACTCTCCTACCCCACTAACTAAACTCCTACCCATCTAGCTACTCTTCTACCCAACTAGCTACTCTCCTATCCCACTAGCTACTCTCCTATCCCACTAGCTACTCGCCTACCCCACCAGCTACTCTCCTACCCCACCAGCTACTCTCCTCCCCCACTAGTTACTCTCCTACCTCACTAGTTACTCTCTTACCCCACTAGCCACTCTCCTACCCCAATAACTAAACTCCTATCCATCTAGCTACTCTCCTACCCATCTAGCTACTCTTCTACCCTACTAGCTACTCTCCTACCCATCTAGTTACTCTCCTACCCCACTAGCTACTCCTCTACCCTACTAGCTACTCTCCTACCCTACTAGCTACTCTCCTAATGCACTAGTTACTCTCCTACCAATTTAGCTCCTCTTTTACCCCACTAGCTACTCTCCTACCCCACTAGCTACTCTCCTACCCCTCTAGCTACTCTCCTACCCCACTAGCTACTATCCTACCCCACTAGCTACTATCCTACCCCACTAGCTGCTCTCCTACCCCATTAGCTACTCCCCTACTACACTAGCTACTCTCTTACTGCACTAGCTACTCTCCCAATGCACTAGCTACTCTCCTACCCTACCAGCTACTCCTCTACCCCACTAACTACTCTCCTACCATACTAGCTACTCTCCTAATGCACTAGCTACTCTCCTACCAATTTAGCTCCTCTTTTACCCCACTAGCTACTCTCCTACCCCACTAGCTACTCTCCTACCCCTCTAGCTACTCTCCTACCCCACTAGCTACTCTCCTACCCCACTAGCTACTATCCTACCCCACTAGCTGCTCTCCTACCCCATTAGCTACTCTCCTACTACACTAGCTACTCTCTTACTTCACTAGCTACTCTCCTACCCTACCAGCTACTCCTCTACCCCACTAACTACTCTCCTACCCCACTAGCCACTCTCCTAAAGCACTAGCTACACTCCTACCCCTAATAGCTACTTTACTACTACACTAGCTACTCTCCTACTACACTAGCGTTGTACTACACTAGGTTTAGCCCACTGCCCCTCCAACCTGGGACGAGCAGACTTTGATTGACAGTTTCCGTGACTATCGTTCAGGTAGAGAATGGGATCAGATTAAGGACAGAGGCACGATGATGAGAGATGAGTGAGAGGTTTGAGTCCCATTTAAATTTTAAACACCCCTCTGCCCCTTGAGGAAGGAATACTCCAGTGTAAAGGGGAAGGGGCCTCAGAGGGAAAAGACAGATTGCTTTTTAAAAGATCACCAGATTGCACTGGAGAGTAGAGAAGACTTATTATAGATGTCTGTAAGTCTTTTGGGAGTTCTTACCCCAAGGCAGGGACGCGGGGAGTCCTTTTGAGCTTGTCAATAAAAGCACATGGCATCTTTTATAGATTTTCATATTTCACTTGAAATCTTAATTGACTTGTTTTGACTGGGTATGACACCGTCTACAAAGACTGCTGTGGGCTTTTCAGTCATACTGTATGTGTAAAATATGGTTCATTTGAAAAGGGAAATCCATGTGATTTTATGGATTTATTGTACATATTCTCACCCCCTTGGGTGTTTTATATTTTAACAAGTCCCCATTTACTAGTGGAGTAGCCGCCCAACCTACAGCATACTGTGTGCAGTACTGTATTTTAATGGCTTCTGCGCCAAAAGACAGCGCTGACGCTAATTAGCAGACATTAAACACTGTTGCTGGATCAGATTTAAACAGGCAGGGGGATCGGGCCTGGCCTCCATCACACAACACCTGCTAACGAGCCAATCACACACAGAAACAAGGGTTAAAGGGGCGGGCATCTACTTAATGACCCAATCACATGCTAATCCCCAGGAAAAGATGCCCCCTTTTCTCCATTATACTGAGGCTTTGCATTTCTGAGTGGGGGGAAATGAATAGAATTCCCACAACGCAAAATAAAACAATAGCAGCATTTCCCAGGCTTCCCAGACATCACATGGGCATGGGTATGCATTTAGGTTGTGGGTAAGATCCAAAACAGCAGAGGTCCAGGGTCAGATCAGGTGATGGTGCATAAGTTAACTCACGATTCACGAACATAACTTTATAATTGTCTTCTGAACTACCTCATTACTATTCATAACGTCTTCAGTTATGCATTCATGACTGCATAGAGAGAGACGCTGAGTCACTGGATGTGTAGGGCCCCTTAGGCTCTGGCTCAGCACTTAGGAGGTTGGAAAAACAATCTCTTCACTTTGTAGTTGGTCTCCTCTCTTCCTTTTGACGACAAAGCTCTCTCTATCACTCCTCTGAGGGGATAGAAACTGTGCCACGCCACTGAGACTCCAGAGAGAGAGAGATAAAGAAAAGGGGAGATAGAAAGGGAGGGAGAAAGAGTAGATATGGAGAGACACAGAAAGAGAGAGATAAGTTGAAAGAGCTAAAGAGATGGAGAGAGGAGTAAGTAGAGCATGGTTCTCCTCAGTATAAGAGGACTGACTGTGTCTCTGCCATGGATTTTTGAATTAAAGGAAGATAGGTTGCTCCAGGCTCTATAGAGAGACCACTTCACATTCCTGAAGCTCTTGCTTTTGTTTTCACTTTCTTGTTCCGTTTAAAAAGTTGCTCTCCTCCTTCACGACCATTCATCATGTATTTCCCACAAGGCAGTGGTGCTGTCTCCCACCGAATACTGGACCACCCTGTCCACTCTCTCTCTCTCTCTCTCTCTCTCTCTCTCTCTCTCTCTCTCTCTCTCTCTCTCTCTCTCTCTCTCTCTCTGTCTCTCTGTCTCTCTGTCTCTCTCTCTCACCCAAATATCGAAGGCTGGGTCACATGTAGCATGGGTAAAGGGGTATACATTGGTAAAACACCGATATCAGATGTAAATTGTGTAGACTACTCATCCTTCCCTCCTTCATAACCTCCCATGTTAAGACTTCTTTTGTGACATTTCCAAAGTCGTATCTAAGTATGTACACACAACGGGATAATATCTGAGACTCGCTATGTACAATAATAAAATATGTATCCTAAATTCACTTTGTTACCACTTTCATCTCTCACTTGTATATGCCTAGTCCAGCTAGCATAGAATCTCCTAACAGACCCAACAGGTGAACACACAGACATACAGACTTCCATTACAGCATCTAGCTAAGTGTACAGTGTGTGTTGTAGGGTAACAGTGTAACAGTGTTATGGGAGCTCACCTATCTGTTCCTGTCTCTGTGTCTGGACCTGGGCCTGGGCTGCATGCTGCTGCTCCTGCAGACTCTGGCTGTCCACTGAGATGCCGCTGTCGCTGTGCAGCTTCTCCCCCTCCGGCGTCACCGTTTGATTGGCTGCTGTGGCTTGGTGGTTGTTAGCCGGCTGTTTGTTCTGCTTGCAGCTGTTCCACCTGGGAAGGTGTGAACGGAGAAGAAGTGAGTCATGCCCACAACACTGTGTTCCCAGAAGTGGTTTAATTGATGTGATGCGAGTAATGGACGTTTTGTGGTTGGGCTGGTCATCAGGAAACATGGAAGGGACGAGGAGGGATCAGTCATCAGACATCTCTGAAAGTCTTCCAGTAAACCTAAAGGACCAGCAGGGAAACAAGCCTTCTGGCCTCATCGTGGTTTAATCCTCCGTCATTTTTACTGTAATGTTGTCTCTGGCTGGAGCAGCCTCCTAGTCCTAATGATCTAATCAATCAGTCAATCAAAGCCTTTTAACAGACAGTGTTGGACCTGTTTATACAGTGGAAGGAGACAGATATTAAAGTAGCCCCGTAACTGTTTGTGTTGACGAAGTAGCCACTCGGATTTCAACTGGACTGCACTTTACAATCGATACTGGATTTGATGATGAGCTTGTTTACTTGGTACATGGTGTGTTTGAATCGGCGTGTGTGTGTATGTGTTGTGTGCAAATGCTTGTGTGTGTATGTGTTGTATGTATGTGTGTGTGCGTGCGTCTGTGTGCGTCATTTCTAATGTTTAATATGTCACTCACCTCTGTCAATCCTTTTACTCTGAGTGTGTGACCTTTGAAATGCATTATGGTGTGTGTGTGTGCGTGTAATCATGTGGTGTAACTGAATATTTCACCATACAGTCGCTCTCTATCTGGCTCCCTGCCTTTCTTTAGCCATGGGCTACATCACTCAAACACCATCCTGCCTGTCATTCCCCTTCCCTGACTAGTCAACCTCTCTGTCCTAGTTCACTCTCTCTCCCTCCTCCAGCCTGAGCCCACTGTCTGCATACATGTATCATCCTCCCTGCTTTGTCTCTGGTCCTATCTGTGTGATAGCTGCTTCTATCTGTGTGATAGCTGCTTCTATCTGTGTGATAGCTGCTTCTATCTGTGTGATAGCTGCTTCTATCTGTGTGATAGCTGCTTCTATCTGTGTGATAGCTGCTTCTATCTGTGTGATAGCTGCCTCTATCTGTGTGATAGCTGCTTCTATCTGTGTGATAGCTGCTTCTATCTGTGTGATAGCTGCCTCTATCTGTGTGATAGCTGCTTCTATCTGTGGGATAGCTGCTTCTATCTGTGTGATAGCTGCTTCTATCTGTGTGATATATTCCTATATCTGTGTGATAGCTGCTTCTATCTGTGTGATATATTCTTATATCTGTGTGATAGCTGCTTCTATCTGTGGGATAGCTGCTTCTATCTGTGTGATAGCTGCTTCTATCTGTGTGATATATTCCTATATCTGTGTGATAGCTGCTTCTATCTGTGTGATATATTCTTATATCTGTGGGATAGCTGCTTCTATCTGTGTGATATATTCTTATATCTGTGTGATAGCTGCTTCTATCTGTGTGATATATTCCTATATCTGTGTGATAGCTGCTTCTATCTGTGTGATATATTCTTATATCTGTGGGATAGCTGCTTCTATCTGTGTGATATATTCTTATATCTGTGTGATAGCTGCTTCTATCTGTGTGATATATTCCTATATCTGTGTGATAGCTGCTTCTATCTGTGTGATAGCTGCTTCTATCAGTGTGATATATTCCTATATCTGTGTGATAGCTGCTTCTATCTGCGTGATAGCTGCTTCTATCTGTGTGATAGCTGCTTCTATCTGTGTGATATGTTCCTATATCTGTGTGATAGCTGCTTCTATCTGTGTGATAGCTGCTCATATCCTATCCTACCTGTGCTCATATCCTATCTCACTGCTTTGTCTATGCTCCCACTCCATGGCCCCTCACCTTTTGAAGACGATGTAGGCCACCAGCCCCACCACCACAGCAGCCAGGATGGAGCAGTAGATGGGGATGAGGTTCTCGTTGAAGCCCGATCTGATGAAGTGAGGGCTGGGCTGGGCCGTGGTGCTCTCTCCCCCCGGGGAGGGGCTGCTGGAGCTGTCTGGTGGGAAGATGTCTGTGAAAGAGGGGGAAGACCGGTCCGGGGGAAAGGTGGGAGACGTGTAGGACGGGAAGAGAGGATCTAAGGAGAGTGAAGGAAGAGAGGTAAAAGGAGAGAATGCTATTATATAAGACAGGAAAAGGTCATTTTCATATGAGGTCATTATTTTACGGTAAGAATGTTTTATTAAAATAAATCACACACTTAACCAGTAGTAATAATAGCCAGTTTAGGAATACATTATCATTGGCTAAGCAACCTACATCAATTCTCCTTGGAACCAGCACATTGTACTGTAGTTAGCACACCAGTATATCAAAAAGGGAATTTACAATGGGGACCAGGGAAATAAAAACAAACAAAAAAGATACGTTTCCCCATAATGAAAAAATACAATTTCATAAACTATAACTGTATACATCCTTCTTCAAGTAGTTCTGAGCCTGGGTTTAGTCATGACGATGTCCCTAAGCAGATGTTTGAGTGACAGTGCACACATGTGAATGCTTGTTCTTATAGGCAGATGGGCTCCGGTAAGATGCTATCTGGAGAAAAGGGGGGAATGCTTCTAGAGGAGGAGGAGATGGGAGGCAAACTGTCACTTACCCACATAATAACCCAAGCCCAGCAGCACATCATGATCATCATCATCTCTCTCACCAGGGCCGCATCCCAAAGGGCACCCTATTTCCTACATAGTGCATTACTTTTGACCAGAACTCATAGGGCTCTATGAGTAGTGCACTATTATATAGGGAATAGGGTGCCATTTGGGACGCATTCCAAGTTCTTCTCTATATGGGAGCATGACTGTGATCTCTGTACATAACATGACACACACACACACACACACACACACACACACACACACACACACACACACACACACACACACACACACACACACACACACACACACACACACACACACACACACACACACACACACACACACACTGTCTCTCTCTCTCTCTCTCTCTCCCTCTCTGCTACTGGAGGGGTCTGGTTTTCATCAGGCTTAACTCACAAAAGAGGAGACATTTTTATAAATTGTCCCATTTCCTCTCTCTCTTTCTGTTTCTCTGTAAATTGCATTAATGATCAACTGCTATTTTCCAGTGTGCCAGCAACACCATTCACCATGGCTGCCCAGAGGCCTTCTTGCTTCTGCTTCCCTGGCAACGTACATACAGCACAGGACAACTCAGTCATGTTCTTTGTAGTGGTTACCCTGTTATCTGCTGTGTCACGCACTCCTACTGTGTGTGTTGTGTAATAAAACTGTTATGCTTCAAGCATTAGATGTAGCTACAGTATGTCTGCCAGTATCCACACCCCGAGGGGAGTATGGTGGATGGTGGAGATGGGTCTTGTCTCTCTCTGTGGTGGTGTGGATATGAAGGAGTAATCCCCAACAGAACAGAACCCCATGCAGGCTTCCTCAGCCCTCAAATAATATGATTTTCCTGTGTTTTATAAACACCAGGTCAGATCTAAAAGTCGGAAACATTCCACAGGGATGTTGGTCTGTTGACACCAGACAGGATGGGTCCATGGACTCATGCTGCTTACGCCAAATCCTGACTCTGCCATCAGCATAACGCAACAAGAACCGGGATTTGTCGGACCAGTTGACGTTTTTCTACTCCTCAATTGTCCAGTGTTGGCGATCGCGTGCCCACTGGAGCCACTTCTTCTTGTGTTTAGCTGATAGGAGTGGAACCCAGTTTGGTCGTTTTCTGTAATAGTCCATCCGTGACAAGGATTGACGAGTAGTGCGTTCCCGAGATGTCGTTCTGCACACCCCTGCTGTACTGCGCCGTTATTTGTCTGTTTGTGGCACGCCTGTTAGCGTGCCCGATTCTTGTAATTCTCCTTCGTCGTTGCTTATCCACAAGCTATTGTCGCTCACAGGACTACCGTTGACTGGATTTTGTGTTTGCTGCACCATTCCCTTCGTAAAAAGCCCAGGAGGCCAGCTGTTTCTGAGATACTGGATCCGGCGCGCCTGGCACCGACGATCAAACCAGACTCAAAGTCACTTAGGTCACTCGTTATGCCCATTGTAACATTCAGTCGAACAGTAACTGAATGTCTCGATGCCTGGCTGCCTGCTTTAGATAGCAAGCCATGGCCAAGTGACTCACTGTCTGTAGGAGCCATCCATTTTTTGTGAAACGTGGTGGTGTACCTAATAAACTGGCTGGCGAGTGTATCTTTCCACACTATGAGTGAGGTTGGTATAATACTGTGAAAATTATGATAATGCCATTTTAGTGAAAGAGCTGTTTGAAAATCTGCCTGTTTTGGTGGCATGGAGTTTTGACATCACCAGGCTGTAAATTAGTTAATAAACCAATAAGAAAGAGTTCCAGCTTGTTTTCAGTTTCCCCCACCCCACTTGAGAAATTGCTCTTTGCTAAGAAGCTATTTTTCTTTCTTTTTGACCATTTGAATTCAAATTAGGGTACATTTGTTAAATTCTGCAGCTTGTTAAGACTCAGATATCTCCTGGCTGTTTCCTTGGCGATGACAGGACATTCCTTTGTCCGTAGGGAGGGATAGGTTTACTGAAACTGTAGAGAATACCGTTCCACACTGGACATTCCCTGCTCACAGCCACGTCACACCAAGACACAAAAATAAAACTCAACCTATTTAAAGGCATGGTATCGATTTCAGGGAATTCTTTTAGGCCAAGGTCAGGTCACAAGTGTGTGGCCAGTAGGAATGGTAGTCACGTTTCCAGTCTGTCAGTCCCTGTGCAGGTGTAACAGAACATGCTTGAACTTTCAGGAAGTGCGCTTCTCCTTCCATCTCTATTCACCAATCAGTTACAGTCAGTTTAGCATTATGGTGATAAAACAAGAGGATCCCAAAGATGAGATTTTCACAATCACTTCAAATTCCCCTCTTTCCACTTTTTCCACTGTGTGAGTCATACAGTGCATGCAGCGACTATGTCAGCCATATAATTCTACAATGACCACACACACACACACACACACCATTTATTCACACCTTTGGAGACGGTGTGTGTGAGTTCTGATAGCAGTGTCCATTTCATCCGGTACCGTACGGATGGCAATCTGGGGTGATCACAGTAAGTCAGAGTGAATAAACACTCACTGTCACCAACACAAACTTTTTATTTTCCTCCTTCCAGCTGTATCTCTTTTTTCTCTCTTTCTTTCTATATTCCTCTGAACCCCTTGCCCTCTTTCTCTCTGCTTTTCTCTCATATCTCATGCTTACCTGCATGTATGCATCAGCCCTGTGCTGATCTAGAAAGTAAGGCAGTTAACTGGGAAATAAACCTGCGGCTCCAGTGCCTGTCTCGGTCTCGGTCGGCTAAGCGTGTTACCCAAAGACGGCCGTGGTTTAACTGTTTTATTTCAGCTTCAATGGATTTTAAAACGTCTCTGAAACAAATAAAACTTCCCTGAGCTTTTATGAGCCCAGGCTCGTGAATAACTGTTTATTAGGGGGACTGGAGGAGGATAGAGAAATGCTATTTTATTTGGCATTTTAGTTTTTTTATTGTAAAGTTAACCCTATATAATGCCTTCAGAAAGTATTCATACCCCTTGACTTACTCCACATTTTGTTGTTACAGCCTGAATTCAAAATGGATTAAATAGATGTTTTCCTCACCCATCTACACACAATATGACAAAGAGAACACGTTTAAAAAATGAAATTTGCAAATGTATTAGAAAATGAAATACAGAAATATCTCATTTACATAAGTATTCACACCCCTGAGTCAATACTTTGTAAAACCACCCTTCGCAGCAATAAACATTTGCAGGTCTTGCCATAGATCTTCAAGTAGATTTAAGTCAAAACTGTAACTAGGCCACTCAGGAACATTTACTGTCTTCTTGGTAAGCAACTTTAGTGTAAATGTGGCCTTGTGTTTTAGTTTATTGTCCTGCTGAAAGGCAAATTCATCTCCAAATGTCTGGTGGAAAGCAGACTGAAGTTTCCTCTAGGATTTTGCCTGTGCTTAGTCCATTACATTTATTTTTTATCCTGAAAAACTCCACAGTCCTTAATGATTACAAGCATACCCATAACATGATGCAGCCACCACTACACTTGAAAATATGGAGAGTGGTACAGGTGATGTATTGATTTGCCACAAACATAACACTAAGGAAAAAAAGTTTTCTTTGCCACATTTTTTGTAGTATTACTTTAGTGCCTTGTTGCAACAGGATGCATGTTTTGGAATATTTTCATTATGTACAGGCTTCCTTCTTTTCACTCAGTTAGGTTAGTATTGTGAAGTAACTACAATGTTGTTGATCAATCCTTAGTTTCCTCCTATAACTGCCATTAAACTCTATAACTGTTTTAAAGTCACCATTGGCCTCTTGTTGAAATCCCTTGTAACTGAGTTAGGAAGGATGTCTGTATCTTCGTAGTGATTGGGTGTATAATTACACCATCCAAAGTGTAGTTAATAACTTCCCCATGCTGAAAGGGATATTCAATGGGATATTTAACCCATCTTCCAATAGGTGCCCTTCTTTTTGCGAGGCATTCGAAAACCTCCCGGGTCTTTGTGGTTGAATCTGTATTTGAAATTGACTGCTCAACTGAGGGACATTACAGATAATTGTATGTGTGGGGTACAGAGATGAGGTAGTCATTCAAAAATCATGTTAAACCCTATTATTGCGAACAGAGTGAATCCATGCAACTTATTATGTTACTTGTTAAGCACATTTTTACTCCTGAATGTATTTAGGCTTGCCATAACAAAGGGGTTGACTACGTATTGACTCAAATACATTTCAGCATTTCATTTTTAATTAATTTGTCCAACAACAAAAAAAGTATAGAAACATAATTCCACTTTGACATTATAGGGTATTGTGTGTAGGCCAGTGACAAAACATCTCAATTTAATACATTTTAAATTCAGGCTGTAACAAAACAAAACATGGAAAAAGTCAAGGCACTGTATTCCCTCCTTGCTTCCTTGCAGTCAAGTTGGGGTGGAGGACAGTTATCAAACACACCACACGCACAATGACCTCTTTATCTATCAGAGAACACTCTCCCACTGTCTCATTACGGCCCATCTCTATCTGTCTAGGCCTCTTGTAAACACCACACACACACACAGTCAGACACTTCTCTCTCCCCGGATGAAATTATTCAAGTTGGCGTTCTGCTTTCCATAGAGAGTGAGAGTTAATAGGGAGAGTGGGGGTAGAGAGAGTCAGAAAGGGACAGTATTAGGAGAGTGTATGGGAGTGTATGGGAGTGTGGAGGAGAGTGGGGGAGAGAGGAGGAGATGGGGGAGTAGAGAAACAGAAGCGCTGCTGTAAAGTGCTCTGATTAGCAGGAGTAATTACACTGCAGCAGTGAAGCACTGAATGACCCACTCCTCCCCTCATCCCTTTTCCCCCTCTTTTCCCTCGGCCTAACCCCTCAAGACTGCTCGGGGAGAAAGGGAGGAGGGAGAGAGGGGAGGTGAAGAGAGGCTGAGAAAGAGAGAGTGGGGAAGAGATAAGGAGGGAGAGATAAAGAATTTCTCCCTCTATCTAAGAAGGGTCTGTAGGTGATAAACTGAGTCATGAAAAGCTAAACTTTAGTGTTTAAGGAATTGTGCAATAACCCTGTCACACACAGTCTGCACACTCACCGATACACACAACCAACCGCATGGTGGAGGAGAGAGACAGCTGACCTGAGAGATGAACAGAGAGGGATGGAGAGAGAGAGAGAGATGTGAGCTGAGAGAGGATGAGAGAGAGAGATGTGAATTGAGAAAGAGAGAGAGAGAGATGTGAGCTGAGAGAGGATGAGAGAGATAGAGATGTGAGCTGAGAGAGGATGAGAGAGAGAGAGAGATGTGAGCTGAGAGGGAGAGAGATGTGAGCTGAGAGGGAGAGAGATGTGAGCTGAGAGAGAGAGAGCGAGAGAGAGATGTGCGCTGAGAGAGTGAGAGAGAGATGTGAGCTGAGAGAGAGAGATGTGAGCTGAGAGAGAGATGTGAGCTGAGAGAGGATGAGAGAGAGAGATGAGAGAGACCCCTCCTGTCTCAGCCTCCAGTATTTATGCTGCAGTAGTTTATGTGTCGGGGGGCTAGGGTCAGTTGGTTATATCTGGAGTACTTCTCCTGTCTTATCCGGTGTCCTGTGTGAATTTAAGTATGCTCTCTCTAATTCTCTCCTTCTCTCTTTCTTTCTCTCTCTCGGGGGACCTGAGCCCTAGGACCATGCGTCAGGACTACCGGGCATGATGACTCCTTGCTGTCCCCAGTCCACCTGGCCTTGCTGCTGTTCCAGTTTCAACTGTTCTGCCTGCGGCTATGGAACCCTGACCTGTCCACCGGACGTGCTACCTGTCCCAGATCTGCTGTTTTCAACTCTCTAGAGACCGCAGGAGCGGTAGAGATACTCTTAATGATCGGTTATGAAAAGCCAACTGACATTTACTCCTGATTATTATCTGACCATGCTGGTCATTTATGAACATTTGAACATCTTGGCCATGTTCTGTTATAATCTCCACCCGGCACAGCCAGAAGAGGACTGGCCACCCCTCATAGCCTGGTTCCTCTCTAGGTTTCTTCCTAGGTTTTGGCCTTTCTAGGGAGTTTTTCCTAGCCGCCGTGCTTCTACACCTGCATTGCTTGCTGTTTGGGGTTTTAGGCTGGGTTTCTGTACAGCACTTTGAGATATCAGCTGATGTACGAAGGGCTATATAAAATAAACTTGATGATGTGAGCTGAGAGAGAGAGATGTGAGCTGAGAGAGAGAGATGTGAGCTGAGAGAGAGAGATGTGAGCTGAGAGAGAGAGATGTCAGCTGAGAGAGAGAGAGATGTGAGCTGAGCGAGAGAGAGTGTCTAAGTCTGTGTGGGTCCTGCTGCAGAGTGTTCGGTGCTCATAAAGGTTACCCAGCGAAACCCTCTCTCTCTCTAATCATTCTCTCATTGTGAGTGATTGCCACTTGGAAACAGCTGGATATGAAGGGAGTATGTGAAAATGCCTGCCGCAGCTACTTAAACACACATGCACACACACACACACACACACACACACACACACACACACACACACACACACACACACACACACACACACACACACACACACACACACACACACACTGTGTCAGCAAGATTGAAATCTAGTATCACACACATTGACTGAGTTAGGCCTAGATTCAATCAGATCAAGCGTTAACCGCCGAAGTCTGGATAATTCTTTGCAAAAACGGTTTGAATGGTCCACTGGCTCCCAGAGGCAAGATTTAGATTGGATGTTACATTTCAAGAACCCTCCCCCACACGCCCGTAGAAGGGGTGCTGTGTGTTATGTGCGTCACTGTTATTCATCCAGTAGTTGTGGCCTATGCTAGTTTCAAGTTATGAAAGGTGGCCGACAGTCTGCGATTTATTTTCATTGAAATTGAAAGTGGATTATACTGGTAAAGTCAAACATCACAACACGTTCTAAACCACTCTGGTGACAGACTTTTTTCCCTGTCTCCATTCATCACATGGCTGCTTGCTGCACTTTGTTACCACCGCAAATATCGTGAAGATTGCCCATTATATTTGTTTTTGTAAGGACCCAAAAAACTGAGGCAGTGGGAGAACCTAGAAAGTAAATACAAAAACAATGTATTATTAGCTAGCTAGCTGGCTACAGTAGGCCACTTGTAGGGTAATGCCAGGTGTGCACTACATGACTTAACATGTACTGGCTGAGCCTCAGCCACATGTAGTGGCTCAGCCTAACATGGCTGAGCCTCTCACACTAAACGACCGTCTTTCCTGTAATATTTTGTTGTCTTGCCAACATAGTGGTGCAATACTAAACCATGTGGCACAGACAGGGGTCACACACTAAACCATGTGGCACAGACAGGGGTCACACACTAAACCATGTGGCAGAGACAGGGGTCACACACTAAACCATGTGGCACAGACAGGGGTCACACACTAAACCATGTGGCACAGACAGGGGTCACATACTAAACCATGTGGCACAGACAGGGGTCACACACTAAACCATGTGGCACAGACAGGGGTCACACACTAAACCATGTGGCACAGACAGGGGTCACACACTAAACCATGTGGCACAGACAGGGGTCACACACTAAACCATGTGGCAGAGACAGGGGTCACACACTAAACCATGTGGCACAGACAGGGGTCACACACTAAACCATGTGGCACAGACAGGGGTCACACACTAAACCATGTGGCACAGACAGGGCTCTCACACTAAACCATGTGGCACAGACAGGGGTCACATACTAAACCATGTGGCACAGACAGGGGTCACACACTAAACCATGTGGCACAGACAGGGCTCACACACTAAACCATGTGGCACAGACAGGGGTCACACACTAAACCATGTGGCACAGACAGGGGTCACACACTAAACCATGTGGCAGAGACAGGGGTCACATACTAAACCATGTGGCAGAGACAGGGGTCACATACTAAACCATGTGGCAGAGACAGGGGTCACATACTAAACCATGTGGCACAGACAGGGGTCACACACTAAACCATGTGGCAGAGACAGGGGTCACACACTAAACCATGTGGCACAGACAGGGGTCACATACTAAACCATGTGGCACAGACAGGGGTCACACACTAAACCATGTGGCAGAGACAGGGGTCACACACTAAACCATGTGGCAGAGACAGGGGTCACACACTAAACCATGTGGCACAGACAGGGCTCACACACTAAACCATGTGGCACAGACAGGGCTCACACACTAAACCATGTGGCACAGACAGGGGTCACACACTAAACCATGTGGCACAGACAGGGGTCACATACTAAACCATGTGGCAGAGACAGGGGTCACATACTAAACCATGTGGCAGAGACAGGGGTCACATACTAAACCATGTGGCACAGACAGGGGTCACACACTAAACCATGTGGCACAGACAGGGGTCACACACTAAACCATGTGGCACAGACAGGGCTCACACACTACAAGATTCCTCACTTGGTCGTGAGGATTGTCGATTGCACGTTCTATGGTATATTGGTGATCACACAATTGAATGTGCATCCCGCCACCTACTATGCAGGAGGGAAACAGGATTCCCCAAAAAACTGAACAAACTACCCAAAAATAAATAAATCAAATAAAATCAAAACGTTTTGTTCAAATATAAAACAGATCTGATCCCTACACAGGCTCAAGGGGAACCTGGAAGGGAAAGTCTTCCGGCGCCAGTACCCCTTGAAAGTCTTCAGATGTAAAATCCTTAAGTCAGTCTGTCCAGTTTTCTAGACTTCTTTGAGACTTGTGCTGTATAGCTTATAACTGTGGAAATGAATGCAACAAATTCCACCCTCTTAACACACAGGGTATCTTTTGTCTGGCAGCAAACATTTACTACAGGCTGTGGTGTATCCAGTACCATATCTTCACTTATGTTGCTCAGGTCAATACAATTCTGGTCTGACCAATCGGATTCCATGCTTCAAGATTGCTTCGATCACGTGGACTGGGATATATTCCGGATAGCCTCAGACAACAACATTGACGTATACACTGACTCGGTGAAGATGTTTATTAGCAAGTGCATCGGAGATGTCGTTCCCTCTGTGACCATTAAAACCTTCCCTAACCAAAAACCGTGGATTGATGGCAGCATTCGCACGAAACTGAATGCGCGAACCACCGTTTTTAATCATGGCAAGGCGACCGGAAACACGACCGAATACAAACAGTGCAGCTATTCCCTCTTCAAGGCAATCAAACAGGCAAAGTGTCAGTATAGAGACAAAGTAGAGTCGCAATTCAACGGCTCAAACACGAGACGTATGTGGCAGGGTCTACAGTCAATCACGGATTACAAAAAGAAAACCAGCCCCGTCGCGGATCAGGATGTCTTGCTCCCAGACAAACTAAACAACTTCTTTGCTCGCTTTGAGGACAATACAGTTCCACTGACAAGGCACGCTACCAAATCCTGTGTGCTCTCCTTCTCCGTGGCCAACGTGAGTAAAACATTTAAATGTGTTAACCCTTGCAAGGCTGCCGGCCCAGACGGCATCCCTAGCTGCGTCCTCAGAGCATGTGCAGACCAGCTGGCTGATGTGTTTACGGACATATTCAACCAATCCCTATCCCAGTCTGTTGTCCCCACATAATTCAAGATGGCCACAATTGTTCCTATTCCCAAGAAAGCTAAGGTAACTGAACTAAATGACTATCGCCCCGTAGCACTCACTTCTGTCATCATGAAGTGCTTTGAGAGACTAGTTAAGTATCATATCACCTCCACCCTACCCGATACCCTTGACCCACTCCAATTTCCTTACCCCCCCAATAGGTCCACTGACAATGCAATCGCAATCACACTGCACACTGCCCTCTCCCATCTGGACAAGAGGAATACCTATGTAAGAATTCTGTTCATTAACTACAGCTCAGCATTTAACACCATAGTACCCTCCAAACTCATCATGAAGCTCGAGACTCTGGGTCTCGACCCCGCCCTGTGCAACTGGGTCCTGGACTTTCTGACGGGCCGCCCCCAGGTGGTGAAGGTAGCAAACAACATCTCCACCCTGCTGATCCTCAACACTTGGGCCCCACAAGGGTGTGTTCTCAGCCCTCTCCTGTACTCCCTGATCACCATGACTGCCTGGCCATGCACGCCTCCAACTCAATCATCAAGTTTGCAGACGACACTACAGTGGTAGGCCTGATTACCAACAACGACAAGACAGCCTACAGGGAGGAGGTGAGGGCCCTCGGAGTGTGGTTTCAGGAAAATAACCTCTCACTCAACGTCATAAAAGCAAAGGAGATGATCGTGGACTTCAGGAAACACTAGAGGGAGCACCACCCTATCCACATCGACGGGACCGCAGTGAAGAAGGTGGAAAGTTTTAAGCTCCTCGGCGTACACATCACAAACTGAAATGGTCCACAGTGCCTCAGGAGGCTAAAACACTCACAAACTTTTACAGATGCACAATCGAGAGCATCCTGTCGGGCTGTATCACAGCCTGGTACGGCAATTGCACCGCCCTCAACCGCAAGGCTCTCCAGAGGGTAGTGCGGTCTGCACAACGCATCACAGGGGGCAAACTACCTGCCCTCCAGGACACCTACAGCACCCGATGTCACAGGAAGGCTAAAAAGATCATCAAGGACAACAACCACTCGAGCCACTGCCTGTCCACCATAATGCCACTTTAATAATGTTTACATACCCTACATTACTCGTCTCATATGTATATACTGTATTCTACACCATCTGCTGCATCTTGCCTATGCCGCACGCCATCGCTCATCCATATATTTATATGTACATATTCTTATTCATCACTTTACATTTGTGTGTATTTGTGCGTATAAGGTAGTTGTTGTGAATTTGTTAGATTACTTGTTAGATTTTACTGCATAGTTGGAACTAGAAGCACAAGCATTTCACTACACTTGCATTAACACCTGCTAACCATGTGTATGTGACCAATACAATGTGATTTGATTTGACTTGTTTTCTCAATTCTTTTAATTGCCTCCACATAGGAGATTTGATTGACAGCTCTAACTTTTGCCACCTTCTTCACCTTCACAGGGCACTCCAGGAACTCAGGATCATGATCCCCACCACAATTGCAGCACCATCATCTTTCTACACACCATTCTTCAGAATACTCTGTTCGTCTGCACACTGTTGAAACGTCTGCACACACTTGAAACATGGCCAAATCCTTTAATATTCTTACACTGCAGTGGTTGGGGACGAAAGCTTCCTACATAACCAAACTTCACATGCGTAGGTATTTGCTCTTTATCAAAAACCAACAGAACCGACAGACTTTCTTCTATTTCTCCATTCCCTCAGCGGTTCAGACGCCGGGCACCAACCACACCAGGAATTCTCTTCAGGTATTTAACCTGAACATCCGTCGTCGCCCCTGAGATGACTCTTTTAGCGGGTGCTCTACTCTGAAGTTCAAAACATTAAAACTTCTGTTGTCCGGATTCTTTTGAGTCCCACTGCAATCTTCCTCTGCTCTTCAGAAATACAATGAATCAAAATACGCCATTTTAGACACCTCAAACGGGTTTCCAACATATGCATCCTTACTCAACAAACGCATCCCAACAAGAAGCAATTCATTATCATTCACACACGTATCCTCCACTCCAATTTTAGACAATTTCAACTACTGTTCTCCATTCAGAACATTCGTCTTCACCAAATTTGCTCAACGCGCTGCTTGATTCCAACTCAGCATCCACTTCCGCCATCTTCCCACACTCTAGTCGACACATTGAAATGAAAGTGGACATGTAAACATTAATGACAGATAAACCAATACATGTATTGACCCAAATTACTTATTGATATTGGTATGAGTGGGTTCATGTTGTTTTATAGATCTACACAAGCTGCGGTTTGCTATGTAGAGTTGATGAACTAGACTTTCCATTGCAACAATGATATAATTTCAGTTAACGTAGCTACATCAAGCTTTGGCTCAAAGCAGCCTCATACATGTTTTCAGTCAGACATTCATGCTTGCCACACAGAGTTGAAATGTCTAGCCAACACTTCAGAGCTGTAACGATTTAACGCTTTGGTTAAAGGCAAGTATAAACGCATACTAGTAGTAGTCATCGTTCCTGCTGGAGAGTCTACACATTCTGGGTGACGCAAAACAATGTCAACATCTCACTGGCTTCTTCTCTGGAGAGCTCTCATTGGCTATTGCTGATCACAGTTCTAAAAGCTTGTTGTTGCACATTTCACACTACAAGAGCATTGCAGATTTTGCTCTGATGAAATCAAACATGTTTGAAAATATCGGGATGTCTGGGACTGCTCGAAGACGAGATCGGTAGCCCTCAGATTGCGTCTCTGACCCGTTCAAGTTAAATGAGCGTTGGTGACGGCCGCACGCCCTGAGTAGGCAACGACATGGGGATTTTCTCTCAGATTTCAGGGACAGCTAAAATTGTGTAGTGTACACCCGGCATAACTCAATTGAACTGATAATTAGCTGACTTTACACACTGTTAAGCTAAGTGAATTAAATGTCATCAACTAGCAAACTTCCTATTAGCTAGCTATCTTGATGTAATCATTGTTAATTAAAAACACAGTCTCCAAATGCATTTGTAAATAATAACCATGGAAGAGGGTGAAATTGAATCTCCAGCTGTCAGTAAAGGGAGAGTGTAGGCTACTGGACAGAGCAGGTCATTTTGTTGCAGGACATTATGAAAAGATTGTCCAGTTCCAGTACCTAGAGGGGAAAGGTTTGAGGACAGCGAGATAATAGCAACATAATATTCTGTGCTGTGTAATTGAAGTATAATGAAGCCTGTTTCTTTGTGATGTTTTCTGTCTTCAGATATGGAACGCTGTGAAAGCCTGTTTGTGTCACACCCTGATCTGTTTCACCTGTCTTTGTGATGGTCTCCCCCCCCTCCAGGTGTTGCCCATCTTCCCCATTATCCCCTGTGTATTTATACCTGTGTTCTCTGTTTGTCTGTTGGTAGTTCGTTTTGTTCATCAAACCTACCAGCATTTGTTCCCCTGCTCCTGCCTGTTTTCTTGCTCCTGTTTTCTAGTCCTTCCCGGTGTTGACCGTTCTGCCTGTCCTGACCCTGAGACAGCCTGCCGGTTTGTACCTTACCCCACCGTTCTGGATTATTGACCCCTGCCTGCCCTGACCCTGAGACAGCCTGCCGGTTTGTACCTTACCCCACCGTTCTGGATTATTTACCCCTACCTGCCCTGACCCTGAGACTTCCTGCCGTTCTGGACCCTTTACACCCTCTCTGGATTATTGACCACTGCCTGCCTTGACCTGTTATTTGCTTGCCCCTGTTGTTGTAATAGACTTTTGTTGCTTCGACACAGTCTGCATCTGGGTCTTACCTAAACGTGACAGTTTGCCGATGAAGAGAGAGGTCCCAATGAAGGTTCCAAGAGACTAAGGGTATATCCTATATGCCATGGGTCATTGTGGCTAGCTACTTCTTGTCCCTCATGCTAGCCTTTACAACCAAATATCACTTCAGAAATGTCAACATTTTAAATATTGACATGGCCAGCATTGTAGACCATTTCTTCCCTCTTGCTGCAGATTTAACTGATCTAGAAATAACATAGACATGCTGTGAAAACCAGCGTGTTGTAAATGTTCTTAAATGTTTTGTCACCACTTCTTGTTTTGTAGAATTATTTTGTCCTCATGCACTGTTGCTACTAATCTGGTGAGCACCAAATGTGTCCTCATGCACTGTTGCTACTAATCTGGTGAGCACCAAATGTGTCCTCATGCACTGTTGCTACTAATCTGGTGAGCACCAAATGTGTCCTCATGCACTGTTGCTACTAATCTGGTGAGCACCAAATGTGTCCTCATGCACTGTTGCTACTAATCTGGTGAGCACCAAATGTGTCCTCATGCACTGTTGCTACTAATCTGGTGAGCACCAAATGTGTCCTCATGCACTGTTGCTACTAATCTGGTGAGCACCAAATGTGTCCTCATAGACCACCGGGGTGTCTTGGGAACAGAACAGTCATGGCAATGGTTCGACGGCGTCCACATGTTTCCATGTGACCTTATGGGTGTGTGACTGTGGCTCCTTTCACATGCCAGAGTCCCCCGACACACCACACAGGGCAAGGTCACCCAGAGCCACCCCATACTGTCACTACTGTCCCTAGCACTGTCCCTAGTCCTGTCCGTGGCCAGCGGAACACAACACAGGGTCACAGAGAAGAAGACAGAGCCCCGAGGTCAGAGGTGAGAGGCGCTCTGGTTGTGTGCTGTCTTTATCTCCACTGCTGGTGGTCCTCTATATGGTACAGCACAAGGCTTTGTACCCTACTGTACATCACTCATAATAGAAGGCCTGACATAGATGTTCACTCACTGTATGAGGCACACATGGGGCGGTTTGCCTGGATTTCTGCAGTCCATATGACTCTCTGACTCTCACACAACGTATGAGTGATATAAGTGATATTCCCAATTCTCATATTTACTACTTTATTTTTTAGAGTCAGTGAGAGAGGGAGAGAAAGAGAGAGAACACTGTATATAGACATAATATGACATTTGAAATGTCTTTATTCTTTTGGAACTTCTGTGAGTGTAATGTTTACTGTACATTTGTATTGATTATTTCACTTTTAGTTTATTATCTACTTCACTTGCTTTAGCAATGTTAACATATGTTTCCCATGCCAATAAAGCCCTTGAATTGAATTGAGAGAGAGAAGAAGGTAGTGAGGAAAACAGAGAAGGGAAGAGAGGACACAATTTCTTACACTTTCATGTCTGGACTGGTTCATGTGACTATGAATTGGGAAGGTTCTGGACTGGTTCATGTAATTATGAATTGGGAAGGTTCTGGACTGGTTCATGTGATTATGAATTGGGAAGGTTCTGGACTGGCTCATGTGATTATGAATTGGGAAGGTTCTGGACTGGCTCATGTGATTATGAATTGGGAAGGTTCTGGACTGGTTCATGTAATTATGAATTGGGAAGGTTCTGGACTGGTTCATGTGATTATGAATTGGGAAGGTTCTGGACTGGTTCATGTGATTATGGTGCTGGGACATGTGTCCTCTTTTTTCCTCACTACCTTCTACTCTCTCTCTCTCTCTCTCTTTCGATCTCTTTCTATCTCTTTCTGTCTATCTGTCTCTCTCTCTCTCTCTCTTCTCTCATTTTAATCACCCTCTCTCTGAACAGAGATGTCCCTGGCTGATCAGAAGCAGGTGTTTCTGCCTTTTTGAGAACACAGAAACAGCTGTCAGTGAGGAGGAGGAGTCTGCCTCCTAAACGACACTTTACTCACTATGTAGTGTACTACTTTTGACCAGGACACGCTACGGGCTCTGGTTAAAAGCAATTCACCATATAGAGAATAGGGTGCCATTTTGGACACAGCCTATGTGTGGGCGAGAGAGTGTTTTCTCCTCTCCTGATCTTTCTGGGTTTATCTTTTCTCAGTCTGTTTCACAACTAACTGAGAACTGCCAGCCGCGGCCAAGAGATGACAGAACATTAAAAGAAGAACGACTTATGACCCCCATCTGCCTGACAAGCATCTCCAGCACAGTGCAGCAGGTGTCCACGGATATCCCACTTGCATTTGCAACGTGGCATTTCTGGCCCAGGCAGCATCCAAGCCCAGCACACAAACCTCACCCAAGTCCCCCATCCAAAAAGTAACTAATCCTAGTAAGTGTCCAAGTTCCAAATTCCGAACCTAATATCCAAAACCACTACGGAAATCTTGTTCCCAAAACCCAAAATTAATGTACATGATCAAAAACCAATATCAAGCCTGGTTTTTATCACCTTTACGAAACCTTGGAACATTCTAGTCCTACTGTACCAAAGGTCATCTGGAGGTGGCGTTAAGGACCTCTGTTATAAAGTTGATAATTTCCTTCATACAGTATATTTACTGGAACTCAAACCTGCTGGGCCCATAGACCTAACCCAGCCTGTGGAGCCAACCCAGGTCCCATAAACCTAACCCAGCCTGTGGAGCCAACCCAGGTCCCATAAACCTAACCCAGCCTCTGGAGCCAACCCAGGTCCCATAAACCTAACCCAGCCTGTGGAGCCAACCCAGGTCCTATACACCTAACCCAGCCTCTGGAGCCAACCCAGGTCCCATAAACCTAACCCAGCCTGTGGAGCCAACCCAGGTCCTATAAACCTAACCCAGCCTCTGGAGCCAACCCAGGTCCCATAAACCTAACCCAGCCTGTGGAGCCAACCCAGGTCCCATAAACCTAACCCAGCCTCTGGAGCCAACCCAGGTCCCATAAACCTAACCCAGCCTGTGGAGCCAACCCAGGTCCTATAAACCTAACCCAGCCTCTGGAGCCAACCCAGGTCCCATAAACCTAACCCAGCCTGTGGAGCCAACCCAGGTCCTATAAACCTAACCCAGCCTCTGGAGCCAACCCAGGTCCCATAAACCTAACCCAGCCTGTGGAGCCAACCCAGGTCCCATAAACCTAACCCAGCCTCTGGAGCCAACCCAGGTCCCATAAACCTAACCCAGCCTGTGGAGCCAACCCAGGTCCCATAAACCTAACCCAGCCTGTGGAGCCAACACAGGTCCTATAAACCTAACCCAGCCTGTGGAGCCAACCCTGGTCCCATAAACCTAACCCAGCCTGTGGAGCCAACCCAGGTCCCATAAACCTAACCCAGCCTGTGGAGCCAACACAGGTCCCATAAACCTAACCCAGCCTGTGGAGCCAACCCAGGTCCCATAAACCTAACCCAGCCTGTGGAGCCAACCCAGGTCCCATAAACCTAACCCAGCCTGTGGAGCCAACCCAGGTCCCATAAACCTAACCCAGCCTGTGGAGCCAACCCAGGTCCCATAAACCTAACCCAGCCTGTGGAGCCAACACAGGTCCTATAAACCTAACCCAGCCTGTGGAGCCAACCCAGGTCCCATAAACCTAACCCAGCCTGTGGAGCCAACCCAGGTCCCATAAACCTAACCCAGCCTGTGGAGCCAACACAGGTCCTATAAACCTAACCCAGCCTGTGGAGCCAACCCAGGTCCCATAAACCTAACCCAGCCTGTGGAGCCAACCCAGGTCCCATAAACCTAACCCAGCCTGTGGAGCCAACCCAGGTCCCATAAACCTAACCCCTGTGGAGCCAACCCAGGTCCCATAAACCTAACCCAGCCTGTGGAGCCAACCCAGGTCCCATAAACCTAACCCAGCCTGTGGAGCCAACCCAGGTCCCATAAACCTAACCCAGCCTGTGGAGCCAACCCAGGTCCCATAAACCTAACCCCTGTGGAGCCAACCCAGGTCCCATAAACCTAACCCAGCCTGTGGAGCCAACCCAGGTCCCATAAACCTAACCCAGTCTGCTACCAAAGCAGGGAGCTCCATATCTTGTAGCCCAAGCAGCAGTGGACCTCCCAGAGGCTGGGCTTATTATTCACTGACATGGCTGATTTCATGCCACGTCCACCCTGCTGGATTGACAGCTTCCTGGGTATGTGCTCCAGTGCTGCAGCCTGCCCTGTAGTGCATCTGTGTTCACCGTGCCCGCAGAGGGAATACCTGGCCTCTAGTTAGAGCGTTTGGAGATTATGCACTGTCTCTGTGTTGACACTCCACCACTTCTTGACCTCTGTGACCGCTGTTCTGTTTTTTCTGCCGTCTGACAATTTGGCCTGCATGGCCCTCTGACCCTGACTGTAGAACAGACACATGTGGAAGTCACCCCTGTTGACCTCCTAAATTCACATGAGAAAGAAAACATTGTGATAGAGACATACAGGCCTTTACTATACGACCCTGATAGGACAGTAGGGCAAAGGTTACCATAAGTTCCCAGACGTTACTGCTACTGGCTAGCGTGCAGGTTGTGTGTGTGTATGTTGCTGTGAGTGTGCGTTGGTTCTCTTACTGTGGCAGAGGGAGTCGCTGACGGGGGTGCAGGCGCTCAGCTCCACCTCGATGCCCTCATCACATATGGTGCAGGGCAGGCAGGGGTCTAGGGAGCTGTCCCGGTCGGAGTAGGTGTCGTCTATACACTCCTCACACACCGTGTCGTGGTTGACCTCGCAGTGTGCCAACACGCCCTGGCCCGCCGGGCACACCGTGCAGGGCTCGCAGCGCCCAGACACCTCATTCAGGTAGTAGTTGTAGTCACACACGCAGATGGCATTGTTGGAGTCAGTGCAGGGCGTCTGCATGCGCATCAATCCTGTACACATGGTGCAGGGGATACAGGTGTCTGTGTGGCTGTAGCTCTCTGAGTAGGTCTCACCTGGAGGAGAAGAAAGAAGAAGGGGATAGAGAACGATGAGGGGAGGATGAGACAGAGGGGTGAAGGGGAGGGGGGATGGAGGGAGGGAGGAGAGAGGAAAAATGTATATGAGGAGGAGATGAGAGAGAGACAGTCAGTCTAATGACATGAATCATGTTTACTGCTGCTGTGTTCATCGAGAGGGGGGACACAGTGATCCAGTGGGCTCTGGATGATTTGTGTTCTGAGACATGAAAGGTGCTCTTGTTGAGGAAGGAGTCTGAAGCCCGCCGCGCTCATTACTAGATTGATCTCTGTGTGGACTGTACCGACTGTACTGTAATCATATAGCTCTCTACTGCTCTGAACAGACGACGCGATGGCCTGTATTCAAAGTTAGTATTCAAAGTATTCAAGCTGGGTTTGGCACAAATTATCACTGATCATTTGATGCTTGGCCACTCTTCATCATTTTAAAGTATGTTTCAAGCTATTTCTGAAAAGAATACATACGTCTAACAATATTGAGATGAATAAACTTAGCGCACGCCATACGCATGTTTCCCATTGTAAATCAGACTTGTCATGAAAGTGTGCGTGTGTGAACAAGCATTATAACTCTGCCAGGAAAACGCCCTCCATTCACCTGACTATAACACCCTTCAACACCCTTTATTTGCTGCATGATTTGGAACTGTTGGAATTAGGCCATGGGATGGCAGTTTCTAAAAGAAAGAGCAATGGCGAATTTGATCACATTTCTGTAGAGGTGTGGGCAGAATGTTTTAGAGTGACTTTTTCAAACTAAACATGCATGCTGCCTATATCGAGTGCCAAACACTTTATTGATTGTATATTCAAAAATGTTTTCATTAAAATGCTACAGCCCACACTTCTTTGCAAAAGACTAATTGTTTTGTTTATCAATATATTATTGTGTTTCTTCAGTATCTCCTGCCTTGGGTCTCTGAGATGCCACGCTCCTATCGCACAGCAATACTGTAGCCTATATCCATAGTGTCAAGTCTTTTACACAAGCTACCGGTATATTTACTGTGTAGGAAGAATGTATTCATCTTTTTCAGTCATTTATGCTGTATCTGGCTGTAAAGGACAGTAATTCATGCTGTATCTGGCTGTAAAGGACAGTAATTCATGCTGTATCTGGCTGTAAAGGGCAGTAATTTATGCTGTATCTGGCTGAAAAGGGCAGTAATGTATGCTGTATCTGGCTGTAAAGGATAGTAATTTATGCTGTATCTGGCTGTAAAGGGCAGTAATTTATGCTGTATCTGGCTGTAAAGGACAGTAATTTATGCTGTATCTGGCTGTAAAGGGCAGTAATTCATGCTGTATCTGGCTGTAAAGGGCAGTAATGTATGCTGTATCTGGCTGTAAAGGGCAGTAATTTATGCTGTATCTGGCTGTAAAGGGCAGTAATTTATGCTGTATCTGGCTGTAAAGGGCAGTAATTTATGCTGTATCTGGCTGTAAAGGGCAGTAATTTATGCTGTATCTGGCTGTAAAGGGCAGTAATTTATGCTGTATCTGGCTGTAAAGGGCAGTAATTTATGCTGTATCTGGCTGTAAAGGGCAGTAATTTATGCTGTATCTGGCTGTAAAGGGCAGTAATTCATGCTGTATCTGGCTGTAAAGGGCAGTAATTCATGCTGTATCTGGCTGTAAAGGACAGTAATTTATGCTGTATCTGGCTGTAAAGGGCAGTAATTTATGCTGTATCTGGCTGTAAAGGACAGTAATTTATGCTGTATCTGGCTGTAAAGGGCAGTAATTTATGCTGTATCTGGCTGTAAAGGACAGTAATTCATGTTGTATCTGGCTGTAAAGGGCAGTAATTCATGCTGTATCTGGCTGTAAAGGGCAGTAATTTATTCTGTATCTGGCTGTAAAGGGCAGTAATTTATGCTGTATCTGGCTGTAAAGGGCAGTAATTTATGCTGTATCTGGCTGTAAAGGGCAGTAATTTATGCTGTATCTGGCTGTAAAGGGCAGTAATTTATGCTGTATCTGGCTGTAAAGGGCAGAATTTCATGCTGTATCTGGCTGTAAAGGGCAGTAATTTATGCTGTATCTGGCTGTAAAGGGCAGTAATTTATGCTGTATCTGGCTGTAAAGGACAGTAATTTATGCTGTATCTGGCTGTAAAGGGCAGTAATTCATGCTGTATCTGGCTGTAAAGGGCAGTAATTTATGCTGTATCTGGCTGTAAAGGGCAGTAATTTATGCTGTATCTGGCTGTAAAGGGCAGTAATTTATGCTGTATCTGGCTGTAAAGGGCAGTAATTTATGCTGTATCTGGCTGTAAAGGGCAGTAATTTATGCTGTATCTGGCAGTACAGGACAGTCATTTATTCTGTATCTGGCTGTAAAGGACAATCATTTATGCTGTATCTGGCTGTAAAGAACTGTGACACTTTCTGACAGAGAAAACAGTGGCCAATTGTTGTGGACTTGTCAACAATGTTTTGATTTCAATTCCAAAAATAAAACACATTGATTTTTGTTCTTCTCACTAACAGCAAATGGTTGCATCTTGTTATTATGTTTTTATGAATGTGTGTCCTCATATCCCCCATTTGCACAACATACTTACTTGCCTGCTTGCAATACAATACTACAACTAATAGAAAATGTGCGTGGAGGAAAGCACATTCTCAAGCCAAGTTCACTTTTTATAAATGACAACTTTTGCGTCCAAACTGGCGCATGCATGTTTTGTGGTATATTTTGTAGCTACGCAATGTTTATAAAGGAGGCCCCTGATGACTATTTGCTGAGCCAGTTGTAGTTGTCTTTATGAAGTTCCATTAGTAGAATGTGCTCTTCAGGAATGTTGGTGCTAGAAGTTGAGCCATGAAGGTGTTGACCCCAAACTGGGTTATTCTCATGCTGAGAGATCTTAGCGGTACAAAGTCATCCATTAATATTGCATGTTCTTATAGAATTTTTTTCAGATATAATTGGAACCCTGCTGAATTAGTCATAGAGTCTGTTATTTTCGTGGCTGTAGGAGATGAGAGTGACGTTTTGCGGGAGAGGAGGAGAGGGAGGATGAGAGAGGAAGGGAGGAGAGGGAAGAGATGAGGAGAGGAGAGGATAAGAGAGGAGAGGAGGAGAGGGTGGAGAGGAGAAGAGGATAAGAGAGGAGAGGAGGAGACGGTGGAGAGGAGGGGCAGGCTGGTTTGAATAACAGAACAGCGGGATCCCCACCGGATATAGGGTTCCCCAAATCCCTCTGTACTCCTGTGTGATGCTCTTCTAAATGGGGAACAGGAGAGAGGAGGCATCTTCTGAAATCTGT
>NC_052347.1:21007366-21157366 GCF_016432855.1 Salvelinus namaycush | reverse complement strand
TAGCAGTATGATCCTGTCAGCAGTTAGTGATTGAAGGCTGATGGATGTAGTGTAAATGTGCCAATTCAGCCTGAGAAGGCCCCTCCTCTCACATCGCAGTGTTTCGACCTCATTAGATTAGCATCATTAATAATGCAGGTCTGGACATCCTTAAGTTTCTCCTGTGTCCATCCTCTTTCATCTTCTCCATTGTCAGCACTATCCTGCTGTGTTCTTCTAGGGGACCGTGGCCAATGGCCATTTCCCCACTAATGTCAGACAGCTTTCCTTCCTTAACTCTTTTCTCTCTTCTGCTATGCTAACATAACATACTGACCTTTCACTGGCTCTTGTTTCTCTGTAGGGCTATACGGTAAACGTTCTGAAACCTGCATGCCGGTTTCTATTTGTCTTTTAAAACTTGAAACATTTATTTAACAGTGTGTAATTATCGCCACGCTTCAGTGGTCTGCTTGGCTCGACCCCAAGGTTTACAACATCTGTTTAGGATATTATTAATGTTCCTATAATGCTATTATTAGGATGTTAAAAAGCGAAGTCATATCTGGTGACAGTTATGTGTTATCCCTCATTAGCTCACCTAGTGTTGTTCTGGGGTCAGTGGAGTAATGCAGTAGTTTCCGCTGTAGGAGCCACAGAGGACTCTCAAACTAATTTCTCCTCATTCCCCCCATTACCCACTGATCCACAATCAGTCAGTCCTCTTTTACACACTCCATTGACTAAGGAAGCTGTGGTTCTCCTCTCTCTATGTCCTTCTCTCTGTCTCTCTCTCTTTCCCTCTCTCTCTCTAAATCCCCATTCAGTCAGAGGACTTTCTAAACACTTTATTGACTGGCCTGTTCTCTCTCTCCATCCCCACTGATCCCCAGTCAGTTGCAGCCCCCTTTGTGATGCTTCACTGAGAAGCAGCTCTGGATGTGCTGTGTCCCATGACAGGCAGAGAGAGAGAAAGTGGAAATAAATATTTTAGCGGTGCTGACGTTGGCAGGCGTCTAGACCTGAAAGGATAGGGCAGGTGTTAGCGGGACAGGAAGTAGAGTATCCAGAGAGGAAGAAGAGGTAAATAAAGATGCACCCATATTTACCATGAAACAGGAAATGGATGCTCTGACTTTTTTCACCTTTTAAAATATTAATACCTGCGCTTTATGAAATACTGCTTCTATCTACGTATATAGCTTTTGTTATTTAGGTAAAGGTCCGTGTTTTCAGCCACTGACTGTAACGGTTGTCCTCCTCCTCTTCGTCCGAAGAGGAAGAGTAGGGATTGGACCAAAGCGCAGCGTTGTTATAATACATAATGAAGTTTATTAAAGAAAAGACGAAACACGAAAACACTTCAATAAACTACAAAACAAATAAACGATGTAGACAGACCTGAACTAGAGAACTTACATAAACACGAAGAACGCATGAACAGGCACAGACTACACAAACGAACGAACAAACGAAACAGTCCCGTGTGGTGCACAGACACAAACACGGAAGACAATCACCCACCAACAAACAGTGTGAACAGCCTACCTTTATATGGTTCTCAATCAGAGGAAACGTCAAACACCTGTCCCTGATTGAGAACCATATAAGGCTAATTACCACTAACCTAAACATAGAAACACAAAACATAGAATGCCCACCCCAACTCACGCCCTGACCAACTAAACACATACAAAATTAACAGAAAACAGGTCAGGAACGTGACACTGACATCCATTTATAACACTCTCAGGCCCTATCTTTGTTAGTGTTTCAGGGATGCATCAAGCACATTAACATTTTATTGGGACTAACAAAAACGGACAGGCAGAGAACAATTGTAAATTGACTCAAATTGTCACAAACTAATGTGATTCTGCTGAATTGTGGAATGTTTACCACATTATTGATACCATGTCTGTATCGTGGCTCAAGATAATTGTTTTCTAGGGCTTCCCGAGTAGCGCAGCGGTCTAAGGCACTGCATCGCAGTACTAGAGGTGTCACTACAGATCCGGATTCGATCCCGGGCTGTATAGCAGCTGGCCGCGACAGGAGACCCATGAGGTGCGGCTGACTTCCGGGTTAAGCGAGCAGTGTGTCAAGAAGCAGTGCGGCTTGGTGGCGTCGTGTTTCGGAGGACGCCTGGCTCTCGACCTTCCCCTCCCCTGAGTCCGTACAGGAGTTGCAGCGATGGGACAACACTGACAACATTGTTTTCTGCATCCCTGTGTAGGATATCAAATGGGCGCGGCGCACTGGTATAATTAGTCTGTTTAAATGTGTAAAGATGCAGTCATGTAACACCATGCAAGATGAATGAGCAGACCCTGCTCTTTGTTGCTTGATGCTCCCTCAGACCAGTTTTTGTCCCCGTTACAGCCGATGAGTCACATAAAGACTGGTAGGGGATGAGAGTGGAGCGCTCAGTAGTGGTTTATCATTTCCCATGAAAAAAGTGACAGCATTTATACATTTTAATTTATAAATGAAGGACTCTTAGGGCAGGGTTCAGTCAAACCTTAGAATACAAGTCCATATTAGGATGTCTCTGCTGCTTTTGCAGAGAAGCCAAGTGGCTCCAGTTTCCTGCTGTAATCCATCACTTTGTGTAATTTGCTGATAATAATGATGAATTAGTCTCCATTCCTCATCCCCTCCCTTCCAGTTGTTCTTTTACCTCTCTATGTACACTGTCTGGTTGGCTGTTCACCACCTGACCAGCTGCTGTGGATGAGACTTTGATCTTAAACTGCCAAGTTCCAGGAATGTTTGGAGGTTACATTAAATAATATGTGCATACCATGTCGTTACACATTGTTGGGCAGCAGTTCACAGGCATCCCAGGCCAGTGTTGTGGCTGTATGAGCTTGTTATGGTAATACTATATCAAGCAGCAACACAGGCCATCTTCTGACTAAATTACTTAATTGATCTAATTTTAGACCTCGTCTGTTCTGTGTCCTGCTCAAATTGTGTTGGAAGACACTGGCATTTCTGGGATTTGTAAAGGACCTCAACTGAAGAATACTTTGTTGTGAATTGTCACAGTTGTGAAAGAAGATCCTATTTGTACGACTCAGTCAATAGAGCAGACCTGACACCAACCATGAGTCACAATGCACTCTGACATTCTGCTCATCCACCACAACCATGCAGTGACCTTTGAGAACTACATTTTGACTTATAGAAGTGCTGTAGAATCCAGCTGACTCTCTCTCTCTGGATTCTATTTCTATGCTATGCAGTGACCTATGAGAACTACACTTTAACTTCTACTATGCATCTTAATTACTGTAAAGGACAACAACAGAAAGAGAGTGAAAATGGTGAAACAAAGCCTAAGATGAAGTGTATATGTATGTTTGCATAAAGGCTCTTCCTCTCTGTAGGACGTTCTAGCACAACATTGGCACCTCTCCCGTCCCGTTTTATCCTCCCTCTGAATCAGTGCTAATGGGTTTCAGCCTGAGTTGTAAGTGAACACATTTGGCCCCACTTACAGCCATCAAACATAGGAACCCCTGCCTGTTTATAAAGAACACTTTGCTATTAAAGCAGGGACAGAAGGCTTTTTTTAGTCATGTGCAAATTGGACAGTAACATTTTTGTTCAGGCTTTTTTCTGTTTTGATTGGATGGTTTTAGACGGTGGGGTATTAATGTGTAAATTGCCGTTGGTGGTGTAAATGAGTGCATATAAGGTGAAATGTGTAGTTCAGGGATTTTTCTGCCATTGAAATCATTGAGGTGGTTAAGTCCAAACAGTGTAAAAAGAGTTCTAATATACTGTATATATACTTTTTTAAATACATTTTCGGGATATCAAAAAACACTTTTAGTGTGTACTTAAATGACTAAAACCAGACATAAAGTGTGTAAAAAAGATAATGGACCTATATATTTTTTGATAACATTGAGAACTTACAATCTCCAAAATAAAAACTAGACAGTCAGGGAGAATTGAAAATTCTAAAAAACAATGAATTTAGCATTATAGATTTTGTTATTATGTTTGAGCAAAAGAACACAACATTAGCCATTCTTTACCCCGCCAAGATGGGGGCTTCTAAAATTATGACGCGCCGACGGGCCAACCGCGCCCCCTGCCATGCCCACCACCTAAGCCCCTTTTTGATCCAGAAGAAAACCTCTAGTTGTGCACCTGAAAATAGCTGTGTGTGCGTGCCTGTGTGCATGTGCATAATACAGTATGTCTGTATAGATGTGTACTTGTACATTTGAAGGATGAACTCACTGTCTAGGCACTGGGCGCAGACGGTCTGGTTGGCACCACACCTCCTCACCACCCCCTCTCCAGGTGGGCACACCTCGCAGCACTCTCCACCCTTGGTGTACTGGACTGACTCACAGGGCACCTGCACCGCCCGCTCCGTCTTAGAAGCCACCAATACCCCAACCTGGCACAGACAGAGAAACAGACAGAAGGGTGTTAAAGCAGAGGTCACCCATAATACTGGCTCATAGAGGGGAATGTTTTGAAGGCAAAAATGACAGCCAGATGCGTATTACAATCATGTTCATAATCTAACCTCGTATCATGATTCGCAAATAAATAATTTTGTCTACATCTAAATCAGAGACAAATTCTTCTACAGAGTAATACATTGTCCCATCCTCAGAGAGCCTTCAAAGGCACATAAAGGCAAGCCTCAAGGTGCTCACCCATGACTGGTCCAAGTAACACCTTTAAACATATGTGCCTAATGCACAACCTCATGTTGCATGTTAGCACTTCAATATATCCTCCCCATACACACATACACACACACACACCCATGATTGCACACACATACACACACACACACACACACACCCATGCATGCACACACTCGTGCACACATACACACACACCCACCCATGCATGCACACACTCGTGCACACATACACACACACCCACCCATGCATGCACACACTCGTGCACCCACACACATACACACACACCCACCCATGCATGCACACACTCGTGCACACATACACACACACCCACCCATGCATGCACACACTCGTGCACCCACACACATACACACACACCCACCCATGCATGCACACACTCGTGCACACACACACATGCACACACACACTTCCCCCCAGAATTCCTGTTCCGATCATCCATGTCCAGCCCACTGCCCTTTACAGTGAAGCTGTCAGTCTGCAGGGTGTTTACAAAGTCTCCTGAACCCATTCATTTATAAGGAGAAGATCTACCTTTGTTTTTCTAAAACTTGATTTGTGTTTTCTTCCCCATAGGGGTTACTCTCCTCCTTATTTATTCGCTTGTAGTGCAAATGTTATTTGAATACTGCTGGCTGGAGCATACTGCAAGTCCAGGCGGGACTGTTTCGGGAAGTAAAGCATTTGAGGAGCTTCACTTTTTCTTTAAGGCCAAGACAAACGGAGCTGTCTACAGGGCTATTGGTCAGACTCATTACTGTTGATGGAGGGCCTGGGAGAGTTAACGTCCTTGTTTTTCATTCTAATTGCTAGGTGTGGTAAAAGACAGATTCCTCTCTGGAATTTGCATAACAAGTCCTCATATTGCGCAACTTAAAACTATAAATTCACACACACACGCACGCAAAGGCATACACACATGCTGCTTCCTGCTACACACAATCTTCTCTCTGTCTCTTTATTTCCACGCCTTTTCTCACTGCCTCTCTCCACTCTCCCTCTCGCTGTCACTTCCTCTCTCTCACTCTGATATAAAAGATGCACTGAGAGCAGCCGCCAGCACAGCTCTCTCTCTCACTCTCTATCTATCTATCTATCTCTCTCTCTCTATATCTCTCTCACTCTCTCTCTCTCTCTCCCTCTCTCTCTCTGTCGATCGACTCTCATCCGCTCTGTACATTTCTCCCTCTCTCTCTTCCCTCTCTCTATCTTCTTTGTATGGTCCTAAAGCACACCGTTGCCTCGTTTTGTACCACAATCCAATGATAAAACTGAGGAGGACAAAATGCAATTTCAGAATCCCCCCCGTCCCCAGTGAAAGTTGTGCCTGTGACCCCTCTACTCTTGGCATGTCTCCCTCTGTTGGAGAATTGCCCAAAGCATTGTTAAACCACACATCAGCATATTTTCTTATCCTTACTAATTTATGCAAACCTTGGCTCTAAACCTCTGTTTTATTTGAATAGGGTCTTACACTATAATCACCAGGTCGGGGAATGTGAACTTGGAATGACGCCCAAACCCCCAAGTTTATCTGTATTTGTGTGCATCTTGTCAGTGAAATAAACTGGCAATTTACCAGCTTCACCTCTGATAAGGAGCCTGCTACTCTCAACATGATCTGAGTGACTGAAAGGTGCTACATGGTCAATCCGACGTCTGCATTGGCTGTGCAGCATTTAGGGTGATATGGCCTCTGCAGAAGTCAGGGTATTCATACTTCTTGAGCTTAGCGGAGCAGCACAGAACTGTTGTGAAGGAAGTTGTCAAGGAAGTCCGTTTGTGTTTATACAGGACCTCCTGACCTACAGTTGAAGTGGGAAGTTTACATGCACTCATGTTGGAGTCTACTTTGTGCATGACACACGTAATTTTTCCAACAATTGTTTACAGACAGATTATTTCATTTATAATTCACTGTATCACAATTCCAGTGGGTCAGAAGTTTACATACACTAAGTTGACTGTGCCTTTAAACAGCTTGGAAAATTCCTAAAATGATGTCATGGCTTTAGAAGCTTCTGATAGGCTAATTGACATAATTTGAGTCAATTGGAGGTGTACCTGTGGATGTATTTCAAGGCCTACCTTCAAACTCAGTGCCTCTTTGCTTGACGTCATGGGAAAATCAAAATAAATCACCAAAGACCTCAGAAAAACTATTGTAGACCTCCACAAGTCTGGTTCATCCTTGGGAGCAATTTCCAAACGCCTGAAGGTACCACGTTCATCTGTACAAACAATAATACGCAAGTATAAACACCATGGGACCACGCAGCCATCATACCGCTCAGCAAGGAGATGCGTTCTGTCTCCTAGAGATGAATGTACTTTGGTGCGAAAAGTGCAAATCAATTCCAGAACAACAGCAAAGGACCTTGTGAAGATGCTGGAGGAAACAGGTACAAAAGTATCTATATCCACAGTAAAATTAGTCCTATATCCACATAAACTTGAAAGGACGCTCAGCAAGGAAGAAGGCACTGCTCCAAAACCGCCATAAAAAAGCCAGACTACGGTTTGCAACTGCACATGGGGACAAAGATCGTACTTTTTATATAACTGTTTGGCCATAATAACCATTGTTATGTTTGGAGGAAAAAGGGGGAGGCTTGCAAGCCGGAGAACACCATCCCAACCGTGAAGCATGAGGGTGGCAGCATCATGTTGTGGGGGTGCTTTGCTGCAGGAGGGACTGGTGCATGTCACAAAATAGATGGAATCATGAGGTAGGAAAATTGTGTGGATATATTGAAGCAACATGTCAAGACATCAGTCAGGAAGTTAAAGCTTGGACGCAAATGGGTCTTCCAAATGGACAATGACCCCAATCAAGGTATTGGAGTGGCCATCATAAAGCCCTAACCTCAACCCTATAGAACATTTGTGGGCAGAACTGAAAAAGTGTGTGTGAGCAAGGAGGCCTACAAACCTGACTCAGTTACACCAGCTCTGTCAGGAGGAATGGGCCAAAATTCACCCAACTTATTGTGTGAAGCTTGTGTAAGGCTATCTGAAACGTTTGACCCAAGTTAAACAATTTAAAGGCAATGCTACCAAATACTAATTGAGTGTATGTAAACTTCTGACCACTGGGAATGTGATGAAAGAAATAAAAGCTTAAATAAATCACTCTCTCTACTATTATTCTGACATTTCACATTCTTAAAATAAAGTGGTGATCCTAACTGACCTAAAACAGGGAATTTTTACTAGGATTAAATGTCAGGAATTGTAAAAAACTGAGTTTAAATGTATTTGGCTAAGGTGTATGTAAACTTCCGTCATCAACTGTACCTATCATCAACCAATCATGTCAATGAGGAGCTATACGGAGCCCTCCGCATTGTCACAAAATTTGAGACGCGCACAGCGACGCGGTACGGAGCTCATTTTTGTCTCTGCGTGCCTCCCCTCTGTAGACTCCGCATTCGCATCACACCACCATCCTCCGACCACATTTTCGGATCAAGCATAAATTGGCTTTAAGTCTTTAACTCAAACGTGTAGAATGAGGCAATGCCCTCACACACACACACACACACACACACACACACACACACACACACACACACACACACACACACACACACACACACACACGCAAACACACACATACACACACACACACGCAAACACACACACATACACACACCAGGTCACATTCCCAGCCTTGAGATGCCTGCTTTGCACTCTCCCTGATTTCATAGTCAATTAGAGACTATTTCTGAATCTAATTCTACAAACATGCTCTATACTACCACAATGTTGTAAAGAAGCTGTCAAAACAGACTGCTCCTGAGTAATGTAGAGGGCTGTTCACATGGTGAGTGAATGAACAAGCCTTATTAGACCAGCAGGTCTTGAAATATCAGGAGGATTAGCCTATGACAGCCACTCACCAAATAATAGCAAATAGTTTGTAATCATCACCATTATCATTATCATCACCCAACTATCCAACATTCACATGCGTGTCATGAATTACTCAAAACTTTCTGAACTTCAGATAAGTCACTACCTCCACTTCAACAGAAGCCTACTGCCAAAAAAAAGAGAAAATATGGTTATTTTAGGATTTCATAACAGGTTCATGCATAAAACTGTTATTAGATCACATACGGGCTGAAATGTTAAGGGTTTGATCAGTCATCAGTAAATGGCACAGATCTGTTTCATATATGCATACTCAGTGTTGGGGAAGCTACTCTGAAAATATGTTTTACCAAGCAACCAATTACTTCACACTGGAAGAAGTTAAACTGGGTATATGGGTGAAGTAGGCAATCATTTTCTTTTTTCAGCATTAGACCTGACTAATTCTCACTTGAAACGTTAGTTTTTTTGTTTCTCATGCTAAATGACACATTCTGTTAACATATGACCTCAATTGCAATTTATCTATGGCATTTCAGGTGCACATATGAACGTTTTTTAAGAACTAGTTTGAGAACAGTTTTTGAATGGATGGACCTGCTATGAAATCCTACATTGTAAAAGGAACCTTGGGCTACGGCACCTGCCTATGAAAAGCTTCCAGGATGGTTGTTCTATAAAGGATTCAGATGAAGAGCATGGGGAACTATAACTGTTATTAGAAAACACACATTCCGGTTTATTATGATCAGTTCTGAGATGAGGGGGGGGGGGGCTGATAAGCACCTTCCCTCCAGCAGTTCTCCTCAGATTAGTATCGTGACTAATTTGCCAGCATTAGATGGGGAAATACGAGGGACAGTGCAGGGATCCCCAGTCCAATACAACTACAGTGTTATAAAGCAAAGTAATAAAATGCAAACAATGAACACGTTTCTCCCATGCTACCTATTCAATCAAAATGAAATATATCTTTATGAAATCAGAGTTATAAATCATGCCATTACTCACCACTCCAAACAACATCACCAATGATAAGGTACCCGCCATGCTTCGGTTTCCTACAGTGTCATAAACAAATAGACTATACTAAATGGATACTGCAAAGGAACATACAGGACGAATTGTTAATTTTAATTCCAGTGGCAATTCTTTATCAATGAGTCCGCAGTGAATTCCCCATGCTCTTCGCTGCCGTGTAGCGTTCGAGACCTTTTGAGAGTGAGATGCGTCGCATTGGCAGGTCACTGGTGCGTGTGTGCAGCGTTCCGGCGCAGGCTGACTGTACTGAGCGCTATCCAGCAGTGCACTGCGGAGGCAAGAGTCGTGCACGAACTGAAGAGAGGCACGTCCACTCTTTCCTGATTTACCCTGTGACTTCTACAGTAGACGACTTGCACGATCTACACCTGGGATCATCAGCTAGATTCAGACGCGCGTCAACTTTTTCTTGAGTGGAAGGTTGGGGGCAAGAACAAAATTACAAATAATTTGTAGACTTCAGATTTACCGCATTAATAAGCCCAAACAGATATAATATTTGACTAAAACATAATAATTCCAAACCTTGCTTGTATTTGCATATGGTAATGTGTCTCTATATTATGCATGGAAATACTTGGAAACAGATATTCCAAATTAAAATAACTTGGAGCTGATTTACATTGTTTTATGTCCAACAATGAAAATGCAACAACAAAAAACACCTGCAGTACAAATTCGGCACTCGGGCCGCCAGTTGGGGGACCCTGATCTACATAGACAAGGATCAACTGGAGTCACTTTTCTGACACTTCATCTATATCTCGCTCTCTCTCTCTCTCTCTCTCTCTCTGTGTTTCTCTCTATCGCTCTCTCTCGCTCTCTAGCTTTCCCTCCAAAGCGTTGCATTGCATGTTGTTTGCCAAAGAAAGCATCCCCGGAAATCTACCTGAAATCTACTGGGCAGATGCGTTTTTCACATGCAATTTTATTGATCATTTCTAATTTATGTGGTCTGTATTATTGCGTCAACTGTATATTAATGAATTAATTTAATGAGCTGGTGCACACCCCAAAAGTTGGTAGAGGTGCTGGCCAACGGCGAGCAAACTAAGCAAAAAAAAAGCGTTGCATACTCTATATACAAGCTCCCGGTAATGTATTGGGTAAACCACCAACGTTTTGTCATCACTGTGCCTTCTTCAGGGTCTGGTGTCAAGCACATCATCATTCTAGGCACAGCTTGATTCTTGCGCTTTTTACATGTTTACGTAATAGTAGCCTATAGCCTACAATATTTACCAGCTGCACCCCAAAAAAGTATTATATACAGTATATGTAGCGAACAAAAGAAGTGGGAAGCAAATCCAGGCGTGAAGGGCAAACACCCTACGCAACGCGCCAATAGGGTTAACCCACTTGGTGGGAATTGTAAAGTGGCTCATATATCGAGGACCGCCATACTGCCCCTTTCGAGCCGGTAGGCACGTCGACTTTCTTTCAATCCCCTTCACAAGTATCTCTGCCTTTCGATGGCCCAACGGCCGCCATCCGACTTGACACCAACGTAGCGAACAGAGGGAGCGGCAAGCGAATCCTGGTCTCAGGCGTGAAAGGCAAACACCCTATGCAACGCGACAATAGGGTTAACCCACTTGGTGGGAATTGTAACATGGCTCAAAGAGCTAGGCTTTTTACCAGCCACACCACAGTATCTTACACAATATAAGGATGCACCACAAGAGGGAGACTGCTTCACTTGCATAGTTGGTCATCCCTGAAGTAACACCACTGTGAATGATCAGGCTATCAAGGTAAGACAGTTCAATGAGGGATGTGCACTTTCAAGAAAGAAACAACTGAATTAATATTGACTCATGTTTTACAATCCATTTTATAACATCATTTCATGTCATGTAATTTCATACCAAGGCTTACAACCGTTGACCTACCACTTGTACTTATCGTACCATGACACAACGCCATATGGTCAGTGAATAGAGTGAGAGACAGTGTGAATTTTCAATTGAGCCATTATGCTCATACACACACCTCTGGGATATGTTCTGTATTGAACCTGTCCATCAAAGCAGATCACATGGTCCATTATGTGGAGTTTTTGAACAGGCTCCATAGTCCTTGATGATACAGTAAATTTGGGAAGGCCACTGAAAGACCACTAATGCACGTCTGAGTTCTATAATTGTGTTTACTGCTCATTGAGGTATTTACACTTAAAGGCAAACTAGTGTTGATGGCTATTGATCTCAGACAATTTGGCCAGCAGAAGCCACCAATCAGGTTGCAGCACACTGAACCTGCTACCGTCACGTCCCACCTCCACTATAACCTTATTGTCCCCCTGACCCTGTCTGGCTCCACCCCTTCTGTACCTATCAGCTGAGGGGGTCTGCGCTACTCTATGGGCTGAAGCCCCCTTGTATTGGCAGGCTGGTTGGGTTTCACGGTTGAGATCTGAATACTCTCCTTTATTGATCTCTGGACACATCAATGATCCCACATCCTCCCAGAAGACCAGCCCCCACTCCTCACACCCCCACGTCCCCCATCCAGAGGACACGGACCAACCAGTCAATTTAATCTAAAACATTGCATAGGAAATACACAAGTAAGAAAGTCTTCTACTGTGTCACTGACCTTTACAGATGGTGTCACTCAAGTTGTTTTTTGTTTGTATGCATGTAGACACAATATGACTCTTAAGACTATATTATTATCCATGATGGTAGGTGGTAGGCCGACCATAGTTTGTTGTCATACACTTGGTTGGTTTGTTAAGATGATTGTCATGGCAACTTGCTAATGGATAAACAGTCCATTGAAAGAGGTGATGATGAATATGATGGTGATTACATGGTTATGGAGGTGTATAGAACTTCTTGCTGAAATGTATCTATCCAACTGGCCATAAATAGCAAATAGTCAGTGAATGAGGGCTCTTTAAGTAGTGTTATGTATATGCTGCTGGTGTGCTGACAAGGCCTTCTATGAGTCATACATTATTCTCGCCCCACATATCATGTTCCTGTCCTTATGATTAGTCAGCATACTGTAAGCCAATGTCATTCCACTCGGCAAGGTCACTCATAAAATATACTCTTGATAATGATTTGATGAGGCTGAACGTTTTAAAGGTTTGAATTGGTAAAGTAGCTGAATGGCCTATTCATTAGATTAAGTAATGAAACATGATAAGTTTCTTAAAGTACCTTACTGTATGACTTTGCCTCATACAGTCTGTTACAGTTTGGTATGGTAACATGGACAGTCTCACTAAGAAGACACTAGAGAGGGTTGTGCTGAAAGCCTCAAAGATTACTGGTTGTCCTGGGACCTTCCCTCTGTGAGCTTTCTGTACACCAAGCGCACCTCCAAATGTGCAGAGAAAATCATCAATGACCCCTCCCATCCATCCAATTACCTCTTTCAGCTCCTCCCCTCTGGTAGACGCTACAGGTCATTGACCACCAAAACTGAACGTTTTAAAAACAGTGTTTTTCCCGCAGCAGTCAGAACTTTGAACTCCCTTCGATAATATAGAGCTACACTAGATGGCCAAAGGTATGTGGACACCCCTTCAAGTTAGTGGATTCACCTATTTCAGCCACACCCGTTGCTGACAGATGTATAAAATTGAGCACACAGCCATGCAATCTCAATAAAAAGACAGTGGCATTAGGATGGCCGGTACTGAAGAGCTCAGTGACTTTCAACGTGGCACCGTCATAGGATGGGACCTATCCAACAAGTCAATTTATCAAATTTCTGCCCTGCTAGAGCTGCCCCAGTCAACTGTAAGTGCTGTTATTGTGAAGTGGAAACATCTAGGAGCAACAATGGCTCAGCTGTGAAGTGATAGGCCACACAAGCTCACAGAACAGGACCCCAGAATGCTGAAGCGCGTAACTCCTAAAAATCGTCTGTCCTCGGTTGAAACACTCACTACTGCTTTCCAAACTGCCACTGGCAGCAACATCAGCACAAGAACTGTTCGTCGGGAGCTTCATGAAGTGAGTTTCCATTTCCTAGCAGCCACACACAAGCCTAAGATCACCATGCGCTATGCCAAGCGTTGGCTGGAGTGGTGTTAAGCTTGCCGACCATTGGACTCTGGAGCCGTGGGAACGCCCTCTGTGGAGTGATAAATCCCACTTCACATCTGGCAGTCCGACGGACGAATCTGGCATTGGCGGATGCTAGGAGAACGCTACCTGCCCCAGTGCATAGTGCCAACTGTAAAATACAGTGGAGAAGGAATAATGGTCTGGGGCTGTTTATCATGGTTCGGGCTAGGCACCTTAATGCTACAGAATACAATGACATTCTAGACAATTCTGTGCTTCCAACTTTGTGGCAACAGTTTGGGGAAGGCCCCATCCTGTTTCAGCCTGACAATGCCCCCGTGCAGAAACTGCTTGAAGAGATCAGTGTGGAAAATCTTGACTGGCCTGCGCAGAGCCCTGACCTCAACCCCATCGAACAACTTTGGGATGAATTGGAACGCCGACTGCGAGCCAGGCCTAATCGCCCAACATCAGTGACCGACCTCACTAATGGTCTTGTGGCTGAATGGAAGCAAGTCCCCGCAGCAAAGTTCCAACATCTAGTGGAGTTAGAGCCTAGCAGCACAGTGCACTGGAGTTAGAGCCTATCAGCACAGTGTACTGGAGTTAGAGCCAATCAGCACAGTGTGTACTGGAGTTAGAGCCAATCAGCACAGTGTACTGGAGTTAGAGCCTATCAGCACAGTGTACTGGAGTTAGAGCCTATCAGCACAGTGTACTGGAGTTAGAGCCAATCAGCACAGTGTGTACTGGAGTTAGAGCCAATCAGCACAGTGTACTGTAGTTAGAGCCTATCAGCACAGTGTACTGGAGTTAGAGCCTATCAGCACAGTGTACTGGAGTTAGAGCCTAGCAGCACAGTGCACTGTAGTTAGAGCCTATCAGCACAGTGTACTGGAGTTAGAGCCAATCAGCACAGTGTGTACTGGAGTTAGAGCCAATCAGCACAGTGTACTGTAGTTAGAGCCAATCAGCACAGTGTACTGGAGTTAGAGCCTATCAGCACAGTGTGTACTGGAGTAGAGCCTATCAGCACAGTGTACTGGAGTTAGGGCCTGTTAGCACACTATTTGGTATTTTTTATATTTTATTAGGATCCCCCATTAGCTGTTGAGAAAGCAGCAGCGACTCTTCCTGGGGTCCACACAAAACATGAAACATGACATAATACAGAACATTAACAGACAAATGATGAGTTAGGGCCAATCAGCACAGTGTGCACTGAGGCTGGGACCGGGCAGGTAGAGGCTGATCTAAGAGGTGGACTGTTCCCTATGAGGTCACAGCCTGGTGTGCATTTCAGCATGGAGTGGAGAGAGTGGACACCACATGTGTGTATCTATTGCTAAGAAGGGAATAGGCTATCACCTGAGAATGGTTACAGAAAAGACCAACATCTAAAAACAAGAAATATGGTTCCCTTACATAAAAGAGTGGCGGTTCAAATAGTTTGTAAGTATAGATAGGCGGTGGGGGGGGGGTTAAAATGTGGACTTTAGCCAAGACTGCAGCAGGGGAGCATTTTTCATTGGCCAGCCATCTTTGTGTTGTCACATTAATTTTGGCATTTACCGTAACCCTGACAGATTGCTGGAGTTCTGTGTTCAGATCGGATGTCAAGGGTTCAAAGAGGATGATGAAAAAGGATGCACAAAATGATGATCCCATCAGGACCATGATAGACATGCCCCCTCTCCCCCTTAAAGTGTTATTATAGGAACCACCTTCAGGTGGAGTTGTTGATTGCTTAGAAACCTGAAGATTCTGCATCGTTCTGAAATCTCTTTTCATTAGAACATCAGGTTAGTGGGGGGGGGGGGGGGGGGGTTCATAGCCGTGCTCCCCCCTCAATCATAATGCGATGCTAAGTGCATTAGTTATGTGTTAATTAGCCCTCTCGTTAATGGGCTGACTAATGATATCCATTCTGTTTTGGGGCCTGCGGTCAACAAGTCCAAAATCACAGATGACTGTATCTCTCCCTCTGTTTCTTTTAGGGAACATTCCTTTGTTCTAGTTATGTGTGTGCATGCATAACTCTCCCCTGTGAGTATTTTGCTAGATTGAGTCATGTTTACTATGCTTTGTACTATGCTGAATTCCTCTAACTGACATGGACAGTGAATTCAAATGACAGCTCTGTATAAAATCAAAGGGAAAAAGCAAAATGCATACAATATGTTATACAGCACCCCTCGTCATGCATTGTGTGGCTATACTGTATCTTCAAAGTGTAAACTCATACCTCATGTCTCGAGTCACAGTCCTCCTCTGACATCTGTGAGGCCAGATGAAGTTGGGCTGGGGCTGGTAGGAGGCACTAACCATGACCAGACATTGACCCAATCTACCCCTTGACTCTGTGGCTCAGAAGGGAAAGCTAGTGCAGTTATGGGTCATATTATAGCTCCCTGAGATGCTCATTCTATCTGGGAGGAGACAAGGGAAACCACGGTCCAACCACTGTCCAAGCCCAACCACTGTCTCCACACAGCCCGTGATGGTGCAATGTGTTTACACTGACTCGACCCACGCACTCACTAACACCACCTTTCTCAGCTCACTAACCCAGCATCCACAATACTAACATAAACAATGGGCAGGTGTTATGTAATGGTCCTGAGTGGTTGTAAAGTCCCTCGACCCTGTTCCTGGTTACAAGCCTGGCGACAGGCCCGTGTCACCCTTCCGGCTCACGCCCGCTCCCCTGCTTTTATCTCGTAAGGCAGCAGCACGAAGCCAAACAGAATCAGTGGTCAGGGTTGTGGCAAGGTGCACTGAGGCTGGGGAGACCAGGTTGTAAAGCACCTGACCTGTTAGAGGGGATGATCCTGAGGATATCACAGGGAAGTGGCCATGGCTCCGTGTTTGTACAGGTGATAGAGACAGACCTGTCTATTACAGTATGGTCTATCTGGCCATTAGAGCATTGAGGAGTGAGAGGGTGTCAGACAAATACAGACGTGGTGGTCCTCTGTTGGCCCTGAGGATGTGGTCTGAGAATTCAGCAAACAGGATGGAAGTCCAGTGTGTCCCTGACATCCCCCAGATGTGAGAAGGATGTTGTCTGTAAGCAGGCAGGTCAGCTAATAAACACAGCATCCCGTTTCCACTGGTGGGATAGATGCTAGGTTGTTCATGTTGTGTGTGTAGACTAGAATGGAAAACTCCCCACTGGGAACACGCTGGTGAATCAACGTTGTTTCCATGTCATTAAAATGGAATTACTTTGAACCAACGTGGAATAGATGTTGAATTGACGTCTGTGCCCAGTGGGTTCTGCCTCCCTTCTCCTACTGATTGTACAGAGTGTCGTAGAGCACATGGGGGCACATGTAGGAACCCAATCTGGTGGATGGATGCATAGCAGTATTTTACAACTGGACACTCACCACCACATACTGGCAACAGAAAAGAGAGGAGTGATTCTCTTTAGTGTCCCTCCTGCTCTCCCCTCTCATTCTAATCAGTCTGGTTGAGCTACTAGCTCTAATCAGCTAAATGGATGGTCTGCTCTGGGTGAATATTGATGATGTTGGGAGGTGGGGACCTTGAAACCTCCCCTGGGGTCTTCTCGGGGGGAGGGAGATTATTATTGCATATTGTTGTGGCAGAATTAGAATTTTCCGCAACAATACTGTTATTATTGTATTGTGTAAAATGGTGTGTATAACATTTCAAGAACATAACGTAATATATTTTATTATGAGTATATCAGTATCAGTAGTTTGCTATTTGCACTATGATATGGTTTCATTTATATCTCTCAATACATACAATATGTATTGAGGGGAGGGGGGGTGTCACGTTCGGGCGGCGTTCGGCGGTCGACGTCACCGGCCTTCTAGCCATCGCCAATCCACTTTTCATTTTCCATTTGTTTTGTCTTTGTTTTACACACCTGGTTTCAATTCTCCAATTACATGTTCATTATTTAACCCTCTGTTTTCCCCATGGTTTTTGTGCGTGTTTGTTTTATGTATTTCGGTCCTATTGTGTGGGCTTGGTATTACTACATGTATTTGGTAATTTTGAGTAAAGTTACTTTGATTACTCATCTCTGCTGTACCGCGCCTGATTCCTCTACACCGGGTACCCCCAGACCTTTTACAGAAACACGCACCTTAAAATGGAGTCAGCAGGAGCAGACAAAACCCCGTTGGCGGTCAAGGAGCGCGTCCAACAGCATGCGACCATGTTGCAACATCTCGGCACCGCCATGGATCGCGTGCTGCAGACGATGGACCGATGGGAGAGAGGAGGAGTTCTGCCAGCGCCTCCACCGGCACCACTACAACAAACACCACCAATCACCCCTCCTTCACCCGGTCCCAGTGGGATTCGGCTCGCGCTCCTGAGGGAGTATGATGGGACAGCTGCCGGATGCCAGGGGTTCCTACTCCAGCTGGAATTCTACCTGGCGACCGTCTCCTGGCTCCTTCGGGACATGAGAGCGTGTCCGCCCTCGTCTCCTGTCTCTCAGGGAAAGCCCTGGAGTGGGCCAATTCCGTATGGGGGGAAGGAGAAGCGGTTTTGGACCATTACGCGGTGAATGTCTGTTCCACTTGAGGCAGGGGACGAGGAGCGCACAGGAGTTCGCCTTGGACTTCCGGACCCTGGCCGCCAGCGCGGGATGGAACGACAGGGCCCTGATCGATCACTACCGGTGCAGTCTGCGCGAGGACGTCCATCGGGAGTTGGCTTGCAGGGATACCACTCTGACGTTTGACCAGCTGGTGGACCTGTCCATCCGGCTGGATAACCTGCTGGCTACCTGCGGACGTCTGGATCGGGGCCTGTCAGTTCCATCCCCCAGCACCACCGCTCCGACGCCCATGGAGCTGGGAGGAGCTGCGCTTAGGGCAACCGGAGGAGCGGCCGTTCCATGCACCATCTGTGGCCGCAGAGGGCACACTGCTGGTCGGTGCTGGGGAGGATCCTCTGGAACTCGAGACAGCAGGTAGGGCACTCTCGTGTCACCCCAGGTGAGTCGGCACCAGGCTCACTCAGAGCCCCTTTTTGCTCACATGTTTTTGTTTATAAAATTTCCTGAATTTTCCCCGCATTCCCAGCATAAGGCGCTCGTTGATTCAGGCGCAGCTGGAAATTTTATTGACAGAGCATTTGCCCATAGTTTAGGGATCCCCATTGTTCCTGTGGATATGCCCTTCCCTGTGCACGCCCTAGATGGTCGACCATTAGGGTCAAGGCTAATTAGGGAGGCCACCGCTCCACTGGGCATGGTTACGCAGGAGGGTCACAAGGAGAGTATTAGTCTTTTCCTTATTGATTGTCCTGCGTTTCCCGTGGTGCTGGGCATACCCTGGTTGGCCTGTCATGACCCCACTATTTCGTGGCAAAAGAGGGCTCTCAAGGGGTGGTCACGAAAGTGCTCGGGGAGGTGTTTAGGGGTGTCCGTCAGTGCTACTACGGTGGAAAGTCCAGACCAGGTCTCCACCGTGTGCATCCCCTCTGAATATGCCGATTTGGCTCTCGCCTTCTGTAAGAAGAAGGCGACTCAATTACCACCCCATCGACGGGGGGATTGTGCGATAAATCTCCTGGTAGACGCAGCACTTTCCAGGAGTCATGTGTATCCCCTGTCACAGGAGCAGACGGCGGCTATGAAAACATATGTCTCCGAATCCCTGGGGCAGGGGTACATTTGAGCCCTCCACTTCACCTGCCTCTTCGAGTTTCTTTTTTGTGAAGAAGAAGGATGGAGGTCTGTGCCCGTGCATTGACTATGGAGGTGTCAACCAAATCACTGTGAGGTACAGCTACCCGCTGCCTCTCATCGCCAGTGCAATAGAGTCAATGCACGGGGCGCGCTTCTTCACAAAATTGGATCTCAGGAGCGCTTACAACCTGGTGCGTATCCGGGAGGGGGACGAGTGGAAGATGGCATTTAGTACCACCTCAGGGCACTATGAGTACCTCGTCATGCCGTACGGGTTGATGAATGCTCCATCAGTCTTCCAGGCATTTGTAGACAAGATTTTCCGGGACCTGCACGGGCAGGGTGTAGTGGTGTATATCAATGACATTCTGATATACTCCGCTACACGCGCCGAGCATGTGTCCCTGGTGTGCAGGGTGCTTGGTCGACTGTTGGAGCATGACCTGTACGTCAAGGCTGAGAAATGTCTGTTCTTCCAACAGTCCGTCTCCTTCCTAGGGTACCGCATTTCCACTTCAGGGGTGGAGATGGAGAGTGACCGCATTTCAGCCGTGCGTAATTGGCCGACTCCCACCACGGTAAAGGAAGTGCAGTGGTTTCTAGGGTTTGCCAACTACTACCGGGGGTTTATCCGGGGCTTTGTCAGGTAGCGACTCCCATTACCTCACTGCTGAAGGGGGGACCGGTGCGACTGCAGTGATCGGCTGAGGCAGACATGGCTTTTGGTCACCTGAAGGCTCTGTTTACCTCGGCTCCAATTTCCTCACGGATCTTCCTCCCTCACAGGATAACACCACGATCCTGGTTGTTGTGGATCGATTCTCTAAGTCCTGCCGTCTCCTTCCTTTGCCCGGTCTCCCTACGGCCCTACAGACTGCGGAGGCCCTGTTTACACAAGTCTTCCGGCACTACGGGGTGCCTGAGGATATAGTGTCTGATCGAGGTCCCCAGTTCACGTCAAGGTTTTGGAGGGCGTTCATGGAACGTCTGGGGGCTTTCACCCCGAGAGTAACGGGCAGGTGGAGAGAGTAAACCAGTATGTGGGTAGGTTTCTGAGGTCTTATTGCCAGGACCGGCCGGGGGAGTGGGCGGCATTCATCCCCTGGGCAGAGTTGGCCCAAAACTCGCTCCGCCACTCCTCCACTAACCTCTTTCCCTTCCAGTGCGTACTGGGGTATCAGCCGGTTCTGGCACCTTGGCATCAGAGCCAGATCGAGGCTACTGCGGTGGACGAATGGTTTAAGCGCTCGGAGGAGACCTGGGACGCCGCTCATGTGCACCTGCAACGGGCCGTGAGGCGTCAGAAGGCGAGGGCCGATTGCCACCGCAGTGAGTCCCCGGTGTTCGGACCGGGTCTGGCTCTCGACCCGAAACCTGCCCCTCCGCCTGCCCTGCCGGAAGCTGGTCCCGCGGTTTGTGGGGCCATTCAAAGTCCTGAGGAGACTGAACGAGGTTTGCTACAGGTTACAGCTTCCCCCAGATTACCATATTAACCCCTCGTTCCATGTGTCTCTCCTGAGGCCGATGGTGGCTGGTCCACTCCAGGAGTCTGAGGTGCGGGAGGTTCCTCCGCCCCCTCTGGACATCGAGGGGGCCCCGGCGTATGCTGTTCGAGCCATACTGGACTCGAGGTGTCGGGCGAGGGACCTTCAGTACCTCGTGGAGTGGAAGGGGTACGTTCCGGAGGAGAGATGCTGGGTGCCGGTGGAGGATGTTTTGGACCCTTTGTTGCTGCGGGAGTTCCACCGTCTCCATCCGGATCGCCCTGTGCCTCGTCCTCCGGGTCGTCCCCGAGGTCAGTGTCGACGTGCTGCTGGAGTCAGGGGGGGGGTACTGTCCCGACTTCCGCCGAAGTCTGTCCCTCTCCTTGTTTGGGCGGCGTTCGGCGGTCGACGTCACCGGCCTTCTAGCCATCGCCGATCCTCTTTTCATTTTCCATTTGTTTTGTCTTTGTTTTCTACACACCTGGTTTCAATTCCCCAATTACATGTTCATTATTTAACCCTCTGTTTTCCCCGTGGTTTTTGTGCGTGTTTGTTTTATGTATTTCGGTCCTATTGTGTGGGCTTGGTATTACTACATGTATATGGTAATTCTGAGTAAAGTTACTTTTATTACTAATCTCTGCTGTTCTGCGCCTGACTCCTCTGCACCAGCTACACCCAGATATTTTACAGGGGGGGTTAAGGCATCACAGCTATTTTGTTCTGGACACACGCAGCTAGTCATGTATTCAGCATATCAAACAGTGGAATGATCAAAGTGTCTTAGTGTATGTGAGAGTGCATGGGAACTAAGCCAGGAGACCATCATTTAAACCTCTCATCCTCTGTATGAGTGTCCTGGGATCCTTAACAACCACTGAGACCAAGACCTCCACTGGATGTCTTCTTCTTATCTGTTAAATGGACAGCACCAGGGAGGAGGGGAGGGGAGGGGAGGAGTTGAAAGAAAAAGCAAACGAGGAAAGGAGGAAAGGAGAAGTGTTAACACAGAATATCTTAGTGATGAGTATTGACAGCCAGGCACAGAGAGGGACTAATCTGATTGGTTGGTGGCCTGGTATTGAATAGCCATCAGTGATAACCTGATCTCCTCTCTCTTCCTCCCTGCTTCCTTTCCTTCCACAATGTGATCTGAGCTCAGGCTCTCATTGAACTCTGCAGGCACTGGACTTCCTCAGCTCCATTCTATTGAATAATATTTACAAATTAATTATTACATTTAATAGGATAATCAAAGTGTGTGCCTGATCCAATGAAATAAACCATATAAATAAATAATACACCAATTGTGAAATGGCAATCCCAAGAATGCTTACTCATGAATCCAAAACATCCAAACACAAATGTAGGCCTACATTATGTTGATGTGTGTGCTTCAATATGTATTTAGTTTGTTTGTGTGTAATTTTACTTGCCACCCAGGGCGGATGTGGAAAGATAAAAGTGTGCGTGTGTCTGTCTGTGTTGTGCATATGCTTATTTGCACGGGTCAGTCTGACCATATTGTTTGCCTCATTGGCAGTGATCAAGGCCTTTAACCTTGTTCAGTCAAGCAGCACACATGGCTTCAAGCTAATGTCCTGGAAATCCCCAACAAGCAAACAAGGAGAAAATAAATGTTCTGTGTGTGTGTGTGTGTGTGTGTGTGTGTGTGTGTGTGTGTGTGTGCGTTTGCATGGGTGTGTGTGTGTGTTTGTGTGCGTGTGCATGTGTTTGCGTGTGTTTGTACAGTACGTGCCATGCAAGCGTGTATACAGGATGTGTTTGTGGCAGTGTGTGTGGCATGCTTATGTCTCTATGTTTTTGCAAATGGATGCTAGAATTTGCACTTGAACTCTTTCCCCTTTCTCCTCCTCCTTTCTCCTCCTCCTCTCTCTAACTTGCTGTATTTTCATCATCTCTCTCTCCAATCAGCAGCCCAATAAACCTCGTCATAGACAACCTTAGATGCTTCATCCCTACAGGCTCTACTGCATCCCTACTGCTCTTTGTGTCCCTTATCATTCCAGCCACAAAGCAATAGCCTTGTTGTTATATCATCACAGTGTCCACTCTATACAAACCCCATCCGTATCAGAATTGTTTACAGGTGAAAAAGACAGTCCAACAACAATCACAGAAATATCCAGACATGCCATTTCATAACAGGAAGGAATTCATATTAAGTTAGGTAATTTGTAAGAGCACTCTATCTGTGGCCACAGCTCTTGAGGCAACAGGGCAAGTTTTCCATCCCACTGCATCTTCATCCAGTAATACATGATGAGAAGTAGAGTTTATTAACATGTCTGAAGGTTCAATAGAGCTCAGGGTCAGATAGAGGTAAACCCAGTCCTCATCGGCTAGGAGAGGGTCTTCTCATAGCCTTCTTCTCAGTGGATTTGTAGCATCAACCCTGTCATAAGTTGTTCATGTACAGTATGTAGCAGAGCAGTGTTTGAGGTTCATGATTTAGCAGGTACCAGTCCCTGAGAAACAGACGCAGATTCAAAATTAACTGGAACTCAGTTTCACTGGTGCCCAATTATTAGCCTTAATTGTTTCCTGCAACTTTATACTTGAGGTTTCCCTCGACCTCGGGATTTGCAGGTGGGGGCAGGAGGGGTTGGGGAAGGTTCAGTTCTTGAAAAGCTAGATAGTAAAAGTAAAATAAAATTTTCTTGGGCACATACACATGGTTAGCAGATGTTATTGCGAGTGTAGCGAAATTCTTGTGCTTCTAGTTCCGACAGTGCAGCAATATCTAACAAGTAATCTAAGAATTCCACAACAGCTACCTAATACGCACAAATCTAAGTAAAGGAATGGAATAAGAATATTTAAATATACGGATGAGCAATGACAGAGCGGCATAGACAAGATGCAATAGATTGTATAAAATACAGTATATACAGTTGAAGTCGGAAGTTTACATACACCTTAACCAAATACATTTAAACTCAGTTTTTCACAATTCCTGACATTTAATCCTAGTAACAAATCAAATCAAATCAAGTTTATTTTATATAGCCCTTCGTACATCAGCTAATATCTCAAAGTGCTGTACAGAAACCCAGCCTAAAACCCCAAACAGCAAGCAATGCAGGTGTAGAAGCACGGCGGCTAAGAAAAACAATTCCCCGTCTTAGGTCAGTTAGGATCACCACTTTATTTAAAAAATGTGAAATGTCAGAATAATAGTAGAGAGAATGATTTATTTCAGCTTTTATTTCTTTCATCACATTCCCAGTGGGTCAGAAGTTTACATACACTCAATTAGTATTTGGTAGCATTGCCTTTAAATGGTTTAACTTGGGTCAAACGTTTTGGGTAGCCTTCCACAAGCTTCCCACAATAAGTTGGGTGAATTTTGGCCCATTCCTCCTGACAGAACTGGTGTAACTGAGTCAGGTTTGTAGGCCTCCTTGCTCGCACACGCTTTTTCAGTTCTGCCCACAAATTTTCTATGGGATTGAGGTCAGGGCTTTGTGATGGCCACTCCAAAACCTTGACTTTGTTGTCCTTAAGCCATTTTGCCACAACTTTGGAAGTACGCTTGGGGTCATTGTCCATTTGGAAGACCCATTTGCGACCAAGCTTTAACTTCGTGACTGATGTCTTGAGATGTTGCTTCAATATATCCACATAATTTTTCCTCCTCATGATGCCATATATTTTGTGAAGTGCACCAGTCCCTCCTGCAGCAAAGCACCCCCTCAACATGATGCTGCTACCCCCGTGCTTCATTGTTGGGATGGTGTTCTTCGGCTTGCAAGCCTCCCCCTTTTTCCTCCAAACATAACGATGGTCATTATGGCCAAATAGTTATATTTTTGTTTCATCAGACCAGAGGACATTTCTCCAAAAAGTACGATCTTTGTCCCCCATGTGCAGTTGCAAACTGTAGTCTGGCTTTTTTATGGCGGTTTTGGAGCAGTGCCTTCTTCCTTGCTGAGCGTCCTTTCAAGGTTATGTCGATATAGGACTTGTTTGACTGTGGATATAGATACTTTTGTACCTGTTTCCTCCAGCATATTCACAAGGTCCTTTGCTGTTGTTCTGGGATTGATTTGCACTTTTCGCACCAAAGTACGTTCATCTCTAGGAGACAGAACTCGTCTCCTTCCTGAGCGGTATGACGGCTGCGTTGTCCAATGGTGTTTATACTTGCGTACTATTGTTTGTACAGATGAACGTGGTACCTTCAGGCGTTTGGAAATTGCTCTCAAGGATGAACCAGACTTGTGGAGGTCTACAAATGTTTTTCTGATGTCTTGGCTGATTTCTTTTGATTTTCCCATGATGTCAAACAAAGAGGCACTGAGTTTGAAGGTAGGCCTTGAAATACATCCACAGGTACATCTCCAATTGACTCAAATGATGTCACGCCCTGACCTTAGAGAGCCTTTTTATTTCTCTATTTGGTTAGGTCAGGGTGTGATTTGGGTGGGCATTCTAGTTTTCTATTTCTTTGTTGGCCGGGTATGGTTCCCAATCAGAGGCAGCTGTCTATCGTTGTCTCTAATTGGGAATCATACTTAGGCAGCCTGTTTTCCACTCTAGTTTGTGGGATCTTGTTTTTGCACAGTAGCTGTTTAGCCCTACAGAACTTTACGTTCGTTTATATTTGTTTTTTTTGTCGGTGTTTCAGTATTAAATATCATGAACACTTTCCACGCTGCGCTTTGGTCTCATTCATTCAACGACGGACGTAACAAATGATGTCAATAAGCCTATCAGAAGCTTCTAAAGCCATGACATCATTTTCTGGAATTTTCCAAGCTGTTTAAAGGCACAGTCAACTTAGTGTATGTAAACTTCTGACCCACTGGAATTGTGATACAGTGAAATAATCTGTCTGTAAACAATTGTTGGAAAAATTACTTGTGTCATGCACAAAGTAGATAACCGACTTGGCAAAACTATAGTTTGTTCACAAGAAATTTGTGGAGTAGTTGAAAAACGAGTTTTAATGACTCCAACCTAAGTGTATGTAAACTTCCGACTTCAACTGTACATATGAGATGAGTAATGCAAGATATGTAAACATTATTAAAGTGGCATTATTAAAGTGACTAGTGATCCATTTATTAAAGTGGCCAATGATTTCAAGTCTGTATGTTGGCAGCAGCATCTCTGTGTTAGTGATGGCTGTTGAACAGTCTTATGGCCTTGAGATAGAAGCTGTTTTTCAGTCTCTCTGTCTCAGCTTTGATGCACCTGTACTGACCTTGCCTTCTGGATGGTAGCGGGGTGAACAGGCAGTGGCTCGAGTGGTTGTTGTCCTTGATGATCTTTTTGGCCTTCCTGTGACAACGAGTGCTGTATGTATCCTGGAGGGCAGGAAGTTTGGCTCCGGTGATGTGTTGTGCAGACCGTACCACCCTCTGGAGAGCCCTGCGGTTGTGGGCGGTGCAGTTGCCGTACCAGGCGGTGATACAGTCCGACAGGATGCTCTCAATTGTGCATCTGTAATAGTTTGTGAAGGTTTTAGATGACAAGCTACATTTCTTCAGCCTCCTGAGGTTGAAGAGGTGCTGTCGCGCCTTCTTCGCCACACTGTCTGTGTGGGTGGACCATTTCAGTTTGTCCGTGATGTGTATGCCAAGGAACTTAAAACGTTCCATCTTCTCCACTGCTGTCACGTCGATGTGGATAGGGGGGTGCTCCCTCTGCTGTTTCCTGAAGTCCACGATCATCTCCTTTGTTTTGTTGACGTTGAGTGAGAGGCTGTTATCCTGACACCACACTCCGAGTGCCCTCACTTCCTCCCTGTAGGCTGTCTCGTTGTTGGTAATCAAGCCTACTACTGTTGTGTCGTCTGCAAACTTGATGATTGAGTTGGAGGCGTGCATGGCCACGCAGTCATGGGTGAACAGGGAGTACTGGAGGGGGCTGAGAATGCTCAAGCTTAATGATGAGCTTGGAGGATACTATGGTGTTGAATGCTGAACTATAGTCAATGAACAGCATTCTTACATAGGTATTCCCCTTGTCCAGATGGGATAGGGCAGTGTGCAGTGTGATGGCGATTGCATCATCTGTGGACCTATTGGGGTGGTAAGCAAATTGCAGTGGGTTAAGGGTGACAGGTAAGGTGGAGGTGTTATGATCCTTGACTAGTCTCTCAAAGCACTTCATTATGACAGAAGTGAGTGCTGCTGGGCGATAGTCATTTAGTTCAGTTACCTTTGCATTCTTGGGTAAGCCAAGCGGTCTCTGTTTCAGGCCAGGTGCCAACCAATCACAGCTGATTTATTGCCAACACACAACCCCCCCCCCCCCCCACCCCACCCCACCACCACCCCACTTAAGTGGACCTGATGGACTTTCCCTGGACCAGCAAATTGAGTCCCACAGGGATAATTTTATGGATGATAATAATTTTAGGAACTGTGCCTGACCACAAGCCTTATCCTGTTCCCCCAATAGAATCCTTCTGAATCCTTCTGGGTCCCATGGCATATTTTGAAAGCTTCACTATTGTTTGTTATTATATCGATCTAAATAAATGTTTTGTAGATAAACATTATGACAGTTGTGTCCAGCAGCTTTTTAATACCAGCTTGTTTTTATTCATATGAAATCAGAGAGCATATGGCCCTATGCATATTAAGATGCACTCTTTATGGGGTATAGAAGTTCAGGCCTCCCCCTGATCTACAGTGTACCACCTCAGACAGACATCGACCCTTTGGGGGGTCATGACATTGGAGCGTGGAGAGGGGAAGGGAAGGATGGCTGATTATTTTTCACGAAGTCTAAATCATCCCTCTCTCTCCCTCCCTCCATGCCTGCTTCTCTCCCTACCCCCTTTTCCCATCCTCTCCCTCCACCTGGAAAAATAGCAGGCGGTGAAACGTGATCCCGTGTGTGTGTGTGGGGGGGGGGGGGTCGCTGGGCTGGTCGCTGGGCTGTCCTACTAATGGAGATGAATGTGGGCTCAGGACTGTCTCCTGGGCCAAACGGCCACTGCACCGCCATCACGTTGAGAGATCCATTTCTCTCCAGCTTCCGTCCAAGCTGCAAATCTTTTTTAATGAGTGGGGAGGGCTGAGACTCACAACTGGATCTGTAAGATTGGGGGGGGGGGGGGATAGAGAGAGGAAGAGAAGAATAGTAACTGGAGGACTATCCTATGCTGAGTTGCTAGAACACGCTAACATCTGCTTTACAGGGATGGAGTATTTTCAACCTAACTTCCGTTTCCCCTGAAAATCGGAAGTGGGAACTTCGCTCAGACGTCTTTCTATGCCTGCTACGTTAGGCTACTGGAGGCTAAAGGAGGATGGATGATAAAGCAAGAGAGCGAGAAAGAGAGGGAGGAGTGGATAAAAGGGGGATTGATATTCATGAGGGAATAATGCAGTGAGATGCAGAGAGAGACTGACAGAGATAAAGAGATCATGATTGCAAACAAGTCACCTCTTTGGCTCACTGTGGGAGGAAGCCTTGCAAACACCAAATCTGCTCATCACCACTCTTTCCCTTCCTCCTCCCTTCCCTTGTACACTCTTAGAAAAAAAGGTGCTATCTGGAACCTAAAAGGGTTCTCCGGCTGTCCCCATAGGTGAACCTTTCCACAGAGGGTTCTATATGGAACCCAAAAGGGTTCTCCTTTGGGGACAGCCAAAGAACCCTTTTGGAACCCTTTTTCCTAAGAGTGGAGTTTACATGTTGTTTGAGAGCCATGGTTCATATTACAACATATTAAAACATCCCATATCCTCTCTGTTTACCATTTTGTACTTACTCTCCTTTCTCTCCAGTCCAGGCTATGCTGGGATGGCAGTCACAACCCTCTCTCCCATTGGCCAGTAAGGTGGGCGGTGGGGAGATGCACTCTGAACACACCAGGTGGGACCCTCCTCACTCTCTCCAAGCACTCTGGGGATCGCTGCATAATGCATGCTCCCAGAATGGAACTTCTAGTCTGAGTAGGGAAAAACACACCAGGCCAGGGAAGAGACTGGATGCCGAGGCTATGTGTCAAAAATAAAACAAGTGCATTTATGCCCCAAGAGCCTCACTTTGTGGCTGTGGGATTTCTTTACTCTAAAATAACCCAGTGTTGCTATTAACAAAGGTGAATATTGGATGTAGAGAGTTAAACTAGAGGTTGACAAAAAAAACAGTATTGAGAGGAAAGTACAATTGTCTGGCTGGTTTTTGGCCTACGTTTCAGCAATTCTACAATGTCTGAGTATCAATATTTTTTACAGTACTGCCTATCTGGTGTATGTGACAATAAAACATCTATTTTTTAATAAATCTGTCAACGTTGTAACCTTGTTCAGAGGGTCAACAAAAAATAGAGGGTCAAAAAAATAATAGCGTGGCAAAAAAATGTTTTTTATGTCTTCCCATTTCCGGATTTCAACAAAAATTGCCCTATAAAAACACTTTACTTTGAGGTTCTTACATGTTGGCTTTAAAAGTAGAGTAGAGATTGACCTTGACTGCACCAGGCTTTGCAAAGTGTTTACTTACCCAGCCAGAAATCTATTAGCCGCTGTATGTGTCTGTGTGACTCATCTCTCTGGCTCTTGGGCAAATTCTGAAAGGGTTCACAAATATAGCCTTCCAGCTTTATGGTATTCTCAGCTAACACAATGTCTGGTCTGCCTGAACCAACTTCCTGTTTTTCATTAACTGGAGATTGAAGGTAATTTAGGACATGCTCTGTTTCTGCATATCTCTCTCTCACTCTCTTCCTCTCCCCCTCGCTCTCTCTTGTGCAGTCTCTCTCTCTCCCTATTCCTCCCCCTTTCTCTCTCACTCTCTTTCTCTCTCTTTCTCTCTCCCTCTCACACACCTGAGCATGTTGCAAGATGGAGAGCAATTGTGAATAGCACCTGAAGTGTTTCCTAACCATGTGACCTGAAGAGGAAAAACTCCATGCCCTTATTTATGAACAGTAGCTACCCAATGTGAAGACCTACAGTATTTCCCTTCCAGTTGTGAATCAGCCCAGTTCTACTGTACATGTTCTGCTTCTGCTGTAGAGAGATGAGTCATCAGCCAGTGGGCTGAGGCTGGGGCTGCAGCACCTGCAGACAGTCACCACACCACAGCACAGTCAGACAGTTTTTCATCCTCAGCTTACCCACCACCTAAGAGGGTCACGGCTCTCAGTCTTTGTTGCTGTCAATTCTTTTTACATTGACTCGAACAAGTCATTCCATGAGCAAACACAAAAAAAGAGACGCCCCTTGGATGGTATGATATGTTTCATGATGTAATATGTTACTTTTATGGCATGACACGTGCTATCATCTGGACCCTGATATGTCTGTCTTTATACAAGCCTCATAAGATAAATAAAATGATCACCTAGGAAATGATCAACAATAACTGATTTAAAATGACTGGTATCTTGCATAATAATGGAGTGAAATATTTCATGTAGTGAATAGATACAGTAACCTATGCAGGAGACCAACCCCCCACAATTGCTTGTCAGAGGGCTCCCCCTTGTGGAAACACATGACATCATGAAGTTAATATACTGCCTCACCATTAGCATTAACTCCATCAATAAATCAATACTGTTAATTAGTTGTTACCTGAACAATGATGTTAGGGCATATTTAGATAAAACAAACCAATCTATAACTTATCATTTATGTTATTGTTGAACATCTCTCCTCTAGCAACTTTCCTCCACTTCTGCCTCCCCTGCATCAGAGGGAACAGCAGGCTTTTGTGTTGCTTTACTTTTGTCCCTGAGTTCCTGTATGATGTCACAGCTGTGATCCAGACTCTGTCTGAGGTCCAGCAAGTCTCTGCAAGCCTTCCAGGATGTCCAGCTTAGACAGCTTCTTGTTAATGGATGACAGCACCTCCTGGTCACCATTATTTACAAGATCCTCCCCAACATCATTCAGCTCTGGGCTGTTGCTGGTGAGACAGTCCTCCTCCTCTACTATGAAAGACCCCATGGTTTTCTTCCACACCATTTCAAAATAGGAGTCAATGAAGGATTCAAGCTCCTCCAAATTACTGTTCCCCCATTGGTCAATCAAGGCCTGCAGGCCTCCTGTTCTGGCAATCTCCTTGAGGGTCCTGTCCCTCAGCCTGGGGTGTCCAAGGGACTGTGTATCCACAATGTCTTCCTGTTTCTTCACCAGCATTCTTTCTGGTTCTTTGGGTTGCTCGACCAGGAGGAGAGCTTGGTGTCCTGGAGAGAACAGGGTGACCGGTTTTCTACCATTCTGTCCATTCCATCTCAGATGATGGCTCTGAGTAGGTCCAGTGTGGAGACAGTCTGGGAGATTCACCACTAGTGTCTGTCTGCCCCCCATGTTCCACATCAGCCCCTCCTGATTCCCCTGAAGCACACTGGCCATGCAGGACAGAAACCCCTCCACATCCAGGATGGAGTGATTTGCTTTAGTCCACCATCCTCCGCTGGCCTCTGGTAGTGCCAACTCCTGTCCACCAAAGTCTGGGGCTCCTGAGTCATCTGGGGTTAGAATGTCCTCTGAACTAGCCACCTCACACACTGCAACACAAGAGAGAGCTCTGTCAGAATAAATACACCATGAAATTATGCACTGTAAGTTCTATCTAATGTGCATCAGTCTTGCTTACCATCATGAAAGGGAGCGTCTGTGTGGTTTGCTACAAGGACCTCTATGCCCTCTCCCATCACTCCATCCATCTCTGGCTCCTGAATCACTGTGAGACTCTTCCCAACCTGTTCTCTTCTCTGTAGAACCTCCAACCTCTCCTCCACCAGCATCTCCTCTATCTTCTGTAGCAGCTCAGTGACCTATGCACCAGTTCCCTGGCTCTTACTGTCCAACACGTGATATCTGTTGCCACACTTCTCGACAAGCCTCTGGAGGGGCTCTCCCTCACTCTCAATGCGCTGCTCGATGGTCGTGTCCCCCAGCCAGTCTCCAAAGGTGAATCGGACCATGGTTCTATTCCATACTTTCTCTCCGAGCGCCTCCAGGTGTTTTACTGCTGTTCTCCAGACAGTGTGGCTGAAGGAGGAGCTCACATTCACCACCACCAGGACCACAGTTACCTCAGAGGCTGAGGGAGACATCAGGGAGCTAGGACCCACTGACAGCCAGCCTGGTGGGTCCAAAACTGTCACAGTCTTACCCCTGACCTTTCCTTGTCCTTCCACACAGTCAGTGGCATGGCACCCTACTTTAAAGTGCTCTCTGCCCAGGATGGTGTTTCCAGCAGAGCTCCTGCCTGTGTTGCGACCACTCAGCAGCATTATTCTCAGCTCTGAGGGACAGTAGAGCTCCCCTGTCACAAACAAATAACAATACTGTCATGTATAACACGTCTGCTGTGGACATAAAATGTATGAATACAAAGTGTTTCATTCACATTGTCAGATTTAAAGCTCTATGAACGAATGGAAAATGTTCATCCTAAATATTTCACACCAATATGAATAGAATCAGACACCTAAAGTGCATTTTGAGAGAGATTGATTTAACTCACCTAATAGAGATCTGGCAGTCTCTCTTTGTTTCTGCCTCCTCGTCAGTCTCTCCCCTGCTCTTTTCTGTTCTTCCCTCCTCTTCTCCTCCAACTCCTGCAGAATGCCACCCTCAATCTTACAGTAACAACTGCTGTTGCATGACATCAGTTCCTAAATCTTTCTCATCAGTTCCGTAACCTGAAATCCTGAGTTGCTTCTATTGTTGAGGACATGATACCTGTCGCCACACTTCTCCACAAGCCACTGGAGGGCCTCCCTCACTCTCAATGTGCTGCTCGATGGTTGTATCTCCCAGCCAGTCCCCAAAGTTGAACAGGACGATGATGTGAGCCCAGACTGTGTCTGTGATGAGCTCTAGGTGCTCCTGCACAGCTCTCCTGTAGGTCTCTGTGAAGGACCGGTCCACACGCACCATCAGCAGGAGGGCATGTGGACCAGGGGAGCAAAGAGATACACTACACACTATCTCCTGTCTGTCAAAAACAGGACTATCCTGAGAGAAGTAATTCATCCACCAGCCTGGAGTGTCCACCACAGTGACTTGTCTCCCAGCAACATCCCCTGCTCCCACCATGCATTGCGCTGTTCTCCTTCTGACCTCAAAGCTTCCTCCTTGACCCAGGATGGTGTTTCCTGCTGAACTCTTCCCTGAGCCCCGAGCTCCAAGCAGCACGACTCTGATTTCGGAGAGATGACATGACTCCCCTGGTAGAAAAGAAGGAAACAATGCAACATCATAATAGATAGTGCTTTACGCTGTCATTTTTTACAAGGAGCACATGTGCGCCTAAGTTGGAAAATGTACGAGGCCAATGAGAAATTTGTACATTTTTTATTTCACCTTTATTTAACCAGGTAGGCCAGTTGAGAACAAGCTCTCATTTACAACTGCGACCTGGCCAAGATAAAGCAAAGCAGTGTGACACAAACAACAACACAGAATTACACATGGAATAAACAAAAGTACAGTCGATAACACAATAGAAAAAGTCTATATACAGTGTGTGCAAATGGCGTAAGGAGGTAAGGCAATAAATAGGCCATAGTAGCGAAGTAATTACAATTTAGAAAATTAACAAGGGAGTGATAGATGTGCAGATGATGATGTGCAAGTAGAAATACTGGTGTGCAAAAGAGCAAAAAAGTAAATAAAAACAATATGGGGATGAGGTAGGTAGTTGGATGGGCTATTTACAGATGGGCTGTGTACACCTGCACCGATCGGTAAGCTGCGCAGATAGCTGATGCTTAAAGTTAGTGAGGGAGATATAAGTCTCCAACTTCAGCGATTTCTGCAATTCGTTCCAGTCATTGGCAGCAGAGAACTGGAAGGGAAGGCGGCCAAAGGAGGTGTTGGCTTCGGGGGTGACCAGTGAGATATACCTGCTGGAGCGTGTGCTACGGGTGGGTGTTGTTATGGTGACCAGTGAGTTGAGATAAGGCGGAGCTTTACCTAGCAAAGACTTATAGATGACCTGGAGCCAGTGGGTCTGGCGACGAATATGTAGCGAGGGCCAGCCGACGAGAGCATACAGGTTGCAGTGGTGGGTGGTATATGGGGCTTTGGTGACAAAACGGATGACACTGTGATAGACTGCATCCAGTTTGCTGAGTAGAGTGTTGGAGGCTATTTTGTAAATTACATCGCCAAAGTCGAGGATCGGTAGGATAGTCAATTTTACAAGGGTATGTTTGGCAGCATGAGTGAAGGAGGCTTGGTTGCGAAATAGGAAGCCGATTCTAGATCAATTTTGGATTGGAGATGTATAATATGAATCTGGAAGGAGAGTTTACAGTCTAGCCAGACACCTAAGTATTTGTAGTTGTCCACATTTTGAGGTAATAAAGCTAGAATCCTTCATTTTTGAATTACAGGTCTCACAGCAAAATATTTTGGCACATATGTGAGTAAAATGGTCACACTGTAGAGCCCTGATAGAACAGAAACATTCTAAAATCTACTGTTGGCAATATGGCAAAGCATTGTGTCCTAAGAACCATCTCAGTGATAACTCACCATTGAGCAGAGATCTCTGTTTCTGCATCTTCATCAATCTCTGCTGAGCCCTTTGCTCCACTATCCTCTTCTTTTCCTCCACCTCTTGTAAAAGCAGTCCCTCCATTTTAAAATAGCTGTCACTATTTTCTGTCACTAGTCTCTGCATCTTCCTGAACAGCTCTGTGATCTGATTTCCACCTGGTCCACTCTTCAAGTTGAGGCAGTGATACCTATGACTGCATTTCTCCACCAGCCACAGGAGGGCCGTGCCTCCTCTCTTGACTTGCTGCTACATGTGCATGTGTCCAGGCCAGTCACTGCAGGTGAAGACGACCATACAGTGACTCCACACTCTCTCACTGAGGAGGGCCAGGTGCTCCTCTACAGCCCTGCAACGCTTCTCACAGAACACTGAGTGTGCCTTAATGACGATAAGGAAAATATGGGGTCCCGGGGTGCACAGAGAGACACTGCGCACTATCTCCCTTTTCACCAGCTGAGGCGTGTCCTGCACCTTGAAGTCACACCACCAGCCAGGTGTGTCCACCACAGTAACCCACCCACCTGCCACCTCTCCCACCCTCCTAGAGCACGTGGTCCGCTCCTTGATGACAAACTCCTCCCTGTCCAGCAGCACATTGCCCACTTCGCTCTTCCCAGAGTTTCTGCCGCCAAGAAGGACAACTTTGAGGTCTGAGAGAGACACAAACAAGACACATGAGAGACCGAGTTACTGTTCATGCTAGTGCACATTTTGTGTTATACTGCCTGACATTAGGCTTCCATTTTAAAGGGACTGTCATTCCCACAATGATTAACGAATAAATTGTAAAAAAAAACACACGTACAGTCACAAGTACATACACAAACACACACACGTACAGTCACAGGTACACACACAAACACACAAGTACATAAACAAACACACACAGTCACAAGTACACACACAAACACAAACATGTACAGTCACAAGTACATATATAAACACACACACATACAGTCACAAGTACAGTACATACACAAACAGACACAGATAGCATGCATGTGTGTATTACGCCACTATGAAACTACTGATAACGTGGTGTATTGACAACTTGATCAGATGTCTGTCACATGTTGCTTTATCGCACACAGTATTATGTACCTGCTGCACACAGTATGTACCTGCCACACACAGTATGTACCTGCCACACACAGTATGTACCTGCCACACACAGTATGTACCTGCTACACACAGTATGTACCTGCTACACACAGTATACATACAGTACATGGGGATATCATAAAAACATGAATAGTTGCTATAAGTAATGGTAATGTTGCCTAGAAATATCAGTACACACACCACATTGATAGAAGAGGGCAGTTAATCATCTTAACTTACATTAAACTGGCCATGTTAGGGTTAGAGTAATACTTTTACACTGATTGATGCTAAAGTTATTAAAAACAACTTGTAAATTGTCCTTTATATACCGTACAACCTTTTTCTCAAGTTGATATGTAAGACAATTGAGATGAAAAAACTTACCACATGTTGATGAATCTCTGGTTGCCATTTCTCTTGATCTTAAGCTTTATCTGTGCTTAGTTTCTCCCCAAAATTGTTGCAATCCAACTCATTTTAGTCATCATGTCAATGCCCAATAACACTCCTTTTACTTCTGGCTTACCACAGTCCTTTTACTTCTGGCTTACAACAAGTTCCTGAAAGACTGGGGTGTAGCTTTTACTCTGAAGGGAGTGGACAGTTGCCTTGATGACTTGTGATGTCTTTATGAGTCTGAAGGTGGGCAGTAATAAGCAGTAATAATGTTGTGTTTATAACCAAATGGGAAGATGGTAATTACGAGTTGTGAAGTTGTAAATATGAATTGAATGCATGAGAATTAACTGAGAATAAAAATGGGTTTAGTAGAAAGCAGATTATTCAGTAGACATTCCTATCGGTCCTAGACTATGGCGACATCATCTATATAAATGCAGCTGCCACTTCATTAAAGCTGTTAGTTGCACATTGCGATTTATTACGGGCGACAATTTTAGTACTCATCACTGCATTCTCTACTAGAATGTTGGTTGGCCCTCTTTGATGACACGTAGGTTGATATATTGCTATGTTTTAATTTATAAAGCTCTTTTACAAAAAGACCCACTGTACTTAACATCATTACTAAACTTTAGACATACGAGTTACCACACCCAGTTTCAGGGATGGCTATCTCTGGAAATTCCTTTGGTCTCTACTGAGTTTTCTTGCACCTTAATTGTGGAACAATTGGCCTCTAGGCCAACTCAGAAAGCTGATTGAGGACCTTATTACTGATGAATGTGTTTGTTTTTTATGACCGTGTTTTTCTTTCTGCTTGCATTTTGCATTTATATTTGGATGTGTGTATTTTCTGTAATTTATGTAATTCAGGGCTAATCTGTAAAATAAACCTTGGTCTCAGTATGACTCACTGATAAAATAAAGGTTAAATAAAAAAATGTACTTCCGAAATGCTGGTATCAAGGTACTTTCCTTAGTAGGTGATGTAGGAGTTCAGCATGTGGGAGAAGTTGGAGCTCAGGGATGACAGACGAGCTTCCCAATAGTAATTACCAGTTGGAGGGCCATTCAACTGGATTTTTACCAGTCGTATATGTGGTAAATACTACTTTCCCACTTGGTTATGAATGCAGCATAAGTAAGGAGCCAGCCATTTATTGCAGTTAAAGAGACATCAACAAGCCACTCCTCTGAGTCAGCATGCCTTGCAAAGTAAAAGATAAGGAAGACAAATACCCAACTTTATGACATGACTCATCCGTCTGAGTTTGTCATCTGCCCAGCCCACCTTTGTCATTGATGCAGTACATCTGTACAGTTATTATCTTATGTTGACCTGCCCATGACTGAGAGGCAGTATATACATCATGTTGTTAAGCATGTCTTAATGAATTGGTGCAGTCTGATTCCGATAGGTAAAAACTGCAATCTTGCATACCAAACATTAATTTTGACAGCATTCCTAGAAAAAAAATGGCAAACTATGCAATGGACAGACAATTGTCCATTGTTTTAAAATACTGCTACTGCAAATGTTTTTTGCTTCAAAGTTGGATTGCAGTGTCACCAATAACGACCCAAACCTCACCTATATGTCTATAGTATTTGCCATTCAAACATATTATCAATCATCTCAAAGAAGGGAAGAAGAAAGGGAAAGGATGGATGCATTTCAAAAGTATTGGAACAGGTCCCTGCTAGTATTTTCTTCCTGCTTTTTCTCGCTCCTCCCACCTCTGGTTACGCCAACCAAAAGCATTTCTCTGCTCATACGCTTTAGCTAGCAGGTTAGCTTTTTTAGCATCTGTGTTACACAATCGTGTCTTTAGGTCAAACCTGAATCAGCTTATCGAGAAGACGGAACTAGCAAGCTAGCTAGTTTCTTCAACAGCCATGGGTGTGCAAGTCAAAGTCGAATACTGGTATGTTTATTTTCCATTTATTGGATTTTTCGCCTTTTTTTAAGCAACTCCCATGCGTTTTAGGTAGCTACTGTAGCTACAGTAGCTAGCAGCTCGAACCAGCCACTTTCATAGCGCAGTGTACCCACTCTTCTATTATGAAACGGGCTGTTTTATGCTAGCTAACGTTAGTTGATGAATGTTTACCTTAGACATTGCTTGGACATTTTCCCCCAACTACTTTAGGGATAATTATTCATCACTAAGCCATGTTTTTGTTTTGTCGTTGTCTTTAGCGGTGGATGAGGGTACGAGCCCCGCTATCAGGAGCTCGCGCGGGTTGTCACCGCGGAATTCACTGAAGCGGAAGTATCGGGCTTCGTAGGAAGGCAAGGTAAGTTGGTCCTTTCCACATAGCCTACTACAGACAATACAGGTATGTACAGTGTTGGTAAGTACACTAATAATGTGAAGCATTTTGACATCGTTACATGTTCTTCTATACTCACTGGACAGTTTATTAGAGGTGTGTGTCACCCTCATGCCGGGTTAGTGCAAAGGCTGAGTGAGTAATGACAGTGGCACTGCCACACGGACGCCCCTTTGCCTCCAGAACGCCCTGAAATATTTGGGGGAATGGATTCTTCAAGTCAGACACATTCCAAAAGGATGTTGGTCTACACTGATGCGATGGCATCATGCAGTTGCTGCAGATTGGATCGTGGTACACCACCGCCATCAGCCTGTACCATTGACACCAGACAGGATGGGTCCATGGACTCATGCTGCTTACGCCAAATCCTGACTGCCATCAGCATAAAGCAACAGGAACCGGGATTCGTCGGACCAGGTGACGTTTTTCCACTTCTCAATTGTCCAGTGTTGGCGATCGCGTGCCCACTGGAGCCACTTCTTCTTGTGTTTAGCTGATAGGAGTGGAACCCGGTGTGGATGTCTGCTGCAACAGCCCATCCGTGACAAGGATGAGATGAGATGTGCGTTCTAAAATGCTATTCTACACACCACTGTTGGCACCAACAATCATACCGCACTCAAAGTCACTTAGGTCACTCTTTTTGCCCATTCTTCTAACATCCAATCACACAGCAATTGAATGCCTCTGCCGGTCTGCCTGCTTTATACAGCTAGCCACGGCCACATGACTCACGGTCTGTAGGAGTGAACCATTTTCTGGGTGGTGTACCTAATAAACTGGCTGGTGAGTGTATGTCTCTACTATATTCTCAGACTACATTGTTTTCCTTGATTTGATGCTTTTGTTTCTGCAGGCAGTTTTGAGATTGAGATCAACGGGCAAGTAGTTTTCTCCAAGCTCGAAACAAGCGGCTTCCCATATGAAGACGACGTAAGTTGTTAACTTCTTACAAGGCTGTCATTTTAATGTCTGACATACTGTGTGTGTCAACTGCCAATGACTACCCCCATTGACACAAGATGTCTTGTCCCCCTGCAGATCATGGACGCTATACAGAAAGCCCATGATGGCAAGCCAGTGGAGAAGATCACCAAGAGCCGCCCGCCTTGTGTCATCCTGTAGATCTCCTCTCCCTCTATTCTCCAACCCTGCCCTCTCCTGACAGCACCATGCTGAAGACAGGACAATGCGCATCCATCACTGCCACTGTCATTACTCACTCAGCCTTTGCACTAACCAGGCATGAGGGTGACACACAACTCTCTGTTGAAACTACACTAGCAGAGTTGGACTAAGACCACTGTCTTTGATTTAGAGTACAACCTGTCGTAAGGTTTTGTTGTGCCTTCTCTCTCCCCTCTCTCTCTGCTCCCATTGAGGTGTTCCAGGACTTATATGATTACTGTAGCCCAAAGCTGAAAGGTTTATAGTATGATGACCCCAGTCCTGGCAGCTCCTATGTTATGGGATCAGAGAAATGGAGGAGACCGTAAGATCGAGGGGCAGACGGGTTGGGGGGAGCACCCTATTATATTCCAAAAGCCTCATTGCCTGGCAGACAGTTACTGCCTGATTGTTCTAATTCCTCTCAAATAATACAGCACCATCATTGGCCAGACATAAATAAAGTTTTGATGAACGTAAAAGATAAATGTTATTGAGTACCAAAAGCAAGACGGGAAGGAGCTCAATTATTTTCTGCCCTCTGAAAATAATTCTATCACCTAGCTCTAAGCATCATAAGCCCTGTTTCCCAACTTGTATCCTGTACCCTACTATGATGATGAATGTGCTGCTTGAACCTGTCAATGCAATGTTTGTCAATTTATTTAATAAGATGTGTTCTAAAGTGGAGACACTTTAAACAAGGTTGAAGCTTAGATTTTTAACGTTTTTTTTGTGTTCAGTTCTGTCACAACTTTTATTTCTCTTTAAAACTAGTGTATCTCAATGTCGGAACTTGGATGTAATCAGGTTTTTTTTCTTCAGTTTTGTCCATCTTATAGCTAATCTGCCTGAAGCATTCCAGGCAGTGTCTTTAACAGTGAACTATATCTCTGTTTTGAACTGTTCTCTTTAGCCGAAACGTGAGAAACACTGTAGTATCCAAACCTCTTGTGAATTTGCAATTGTATATTGCCACTGAATCATAGATAATGCATTTTCATTGACTCAGTGGCTTTTATATATGATCAGCTTCACTATTAGTAGAGCTGACCTTGCAAGTAGATAAATCCTTTGTTGTTTTGAAAGCCATCTCTCACTGGTCTGTTTATGTGCACAGTTTATTGAATATCATCTCTGAATACTATTTTTTTCTGTTTCTTAGGGCTGTCAAGTATGATACCCATTAGGAGAACTTCTATCACAAAATAAAGTTATGGATTATTTAACTGTATAAATATGTTAGTATTGCCTTAACGTGTCATGCTCAAAACTACTTAACATGCTTTTTCTTCTCTTTGTTTCACTTCTGTAATAACTACTCAACTCCATTAGAATGGAGAACATGTCCGTTCTAAAGGGCTATGTAACAACATATTACCATATTATTAGAGTATTGGCTCATTCACAGGTCTGAACTCTCCATACAGTACGTCCCCATGGCAACATAGCACCTCAAGTGTGTTACTCAGGTCTCGGTAATTACTCTCTTGTTGATGCTCACATTCAGACATCGAATGCCACTGTCATGTGATCATTCTATGGGGGGGAACAGCTGTAGGCTACACCCACGCTGTAATGTCAACACAGCCAGCCATGACAACTGCAGTAGGAAGAGAAAAGCCTTTGGAGCAAGAAGCATCTTGGTACGTTTCATACATTGCGCCTGCCTTGATCAAACCCTGTTGACTGGCTACAGTAAAGTGTGTCCGAGTTTTTCTTCCTGTATTGAATGTGTTAAGCAGGTTTGCGGTCAATTTTAATTAATTAGATTCAGGAAGTAAACTGAAATTGTAATTCCACATTGAATAGATGTTCAGGGCAATTTGAATTTTTCTTCCTGAATTAACTGGTGTTCAGCTCAAAATACCACTGCCATCAGGCTAGCTATGTACTTCTGTTAACTGAAATGTTTCCAACTCACTTTGAGTAGGAATAGATCCTCTCAGATATGACATTTTGTGGAGGTGTTGTTCCTGCATGTTATGGTCTTGACATGGAATCCAATACCCTGCCCAGCTATATTATTGTCTCAATACACGTTTCAATGTTTTTCTAGAACTTATCCATTACTATAGAAAAGGATAGAAACTTCAAATAACTCAGGATGATGAGCCTTTGGTGTCTTGATTGTCAATGGTTTTTGTTTTTGCAATGTTTTATTGTTTTACATGAAAAAACAGTTAACTATCGTGTAGTAACTTGCCTGTTTCAGTTGATCACTGGCCCAACCCTACCTGGGACAGTAAACCTGAAATCCAATATACCCTATTAGACTTATAACTAAGGAGGCAGGTTACGATTGCTGCTATTGTATTTTCATATTGAGGTTTCTTACTCCTCCAACCTCAGTCATCCGGGCAAAACACCTTTACATCAGCGAAGCAGAATCAAGAAGAAAGGAGTGAGAAGAAGAATCTGGGTCAAAAGCCATGGGTGTGGTGCAGATCGGAGTGAAGTACTGGTAGGTTTATATTCATTTATATCTGGGAGGATGCGTTTGTTTAACAAAGAGGCCGGAAACTATGGAAGTCATGGAACATTTCCATTATGCAAACTATGGAAATATGGCAACTGCCATACCTTTTAACATTCAGGTATGTTGTATGTTTTTATGCCGTTTTAATTATTCATCACAGTTTTGGTTTTCTATCACTGTTTCAGTGGCCAATGAGGGTACGAGCCCCGCTACAAGAAACTTCAGCAGGCTGTCGCTGTGGAGTTTCCTGAGGCGGAGGTGTCAGGCTTTGTAGGACGAAAAGGTCAGCTGTATAACCAATCAATCACATTTATTTTATAAAGCCCTTTTTACATCAGCAGTTGTCACAAAGTGCTATACAGAAACCCAGCCTAAACCCCCAAAGAGCAAGCAATGCAGATGCAGAAGCACAGTGGCTACAGTGAAATGTATTGTTGTCATATTTACCTATTCTTTTTGGTAAAATACCAGTTTTCATACCTGTTTTGTGTATGTGTCCATCAAGGTTAAACCTACATTTGTTTTGAAGAGAAGTGTAATGCTGTTGTTTCTGCAGGCAGCTTTGAGTTGGAGATCAACGGGGAGCTGGTCTTCTCCAAGCTGGAAACAGGTGGCTTCCCCATGGAAAAGGATGTGAGTAAAGGAAGCTTTCTCCTCTGAAGTTGCAGAACTGTCAACTTCAGACAGTTTGTTTACATCACTGAAATTGACACAAATGTTTTGAAATTCACACAAATGGTCTCAACAATGTGTATGCCCCTTCAGGTCAGGGACGCTCTCCAGAACACCTATGATGGCAAGCAAGTGGAAAAGTGGACCAGAAATCGCCCACCTTGTGTCATCCTGTAGATCTCAGTTCCCTCCATCCTCCAACAGTTATCACTCAGACCAATGCTGCTGTCTGTCACCACTCACACAGCAGAGACTCCTTTCTGTTCCTTCTCTCTCTCTGCTCCCATTGCAGTGTTCCAGGACTTATATGATTACTGTAGACCAAAGCTGAAAGGTTTATAGTATGATGACCCCAGTCCTGGCAGCTCCTATGTTATGGGATCAGAGAAAGGGAGGACATGTGAAGTCTGGTTGGGTGGAACTTCCTTATTCCAGATCTTCTATGCCTATCTGTTTACAGCACCATCATCAGCCAGATAAACGATCAATTTGAGCTGCTGAAGCCTGTCTCGCGTTGTGTTACTGTGTATTGATCTCCCATATTGCAACTGATGCTTTGCAATTAGCTTTAAGTAGAACTGGTCAGTTGAGTAGATGAATTGCTAGTTATGGTAATGAAGGCCACCACCCACTGATCTGTCTGCTACACTAACGAGACATCAGCCCATGTTCATCACACGCCATTTGAATTATCATCGCTGAATACTGTTATTGATGGCTGATGACAATGTTCGATACCCACTGAGAGGACTTCAATCTCAAAATAAAATGACATTGTTTGATACCCACTGAGAGGACTTCAATCTCAAAATAAAATGACAATGTTTGTTTTCTTCCTAATTGTTGTCATGTTCAGAACCCAGGCTTTACTGGCAACACAGGAGGAAGGAGGAGACCGCAACCCATACACACACTTGTTTTCACTGAGGCACATTTGTACACTAGAGGGTGACACAGGCAAAATCCTTTGCCTACAGTTTTCTATTACTTGCCATACTCAACTGAGTGTTAAAAAGTCCTATTCTGTGAAGTGATATTTGCTGAATTAGTTTTCACATGTATCTAACTTCTACAGTATGTTCTGCGTTGTGTACTGTCTGTTGAATTCCTTTTGCTTGGTTGATGGTTTTGCACTTTGGCCCTTTATGAGTTTCTGCTCCTTGGGTGGTAAGTGGCTGACACTGGCTAGGTGGGTCCAGGGTACAGGCTCTGGTAAGGAGTGATAATTCATGCAAGCCTGCTTGCTCTATGCCTGATAGAGCCTATCGTCTCAGTCTATGAGCTCCATAGTACTGTCACCGTCTCTGCCGCCCATTTTGTGCCACACAATTCCCCCATCAGAACTTTATGAATTGAAGCATTCAAAATTAGCATTGTGTAATTCATATATGATTGGGTTGCCATGATAATTTTTGCAATAGACCCCTCCATACCAGTCAACAGTAATTTCTCAACTCTGTGAAGTATGATTTTTTTATGGTGTTATTGGTTTGTCATATGATTTGTTAGAGGAGATTCCCTCCTGCATCGGTTTCGATCAATTATGAAGCTGGTAAGTGACTGTATGTCACAAGAAGGATGCAACCAACAGCCTCTTAAGTTTGTCAATATTGTAGCTAATGGCCGGGAATACATTGCTCCTTGCGGGGATTGAACCGACGACACCATGACTCCCAAGACAAACAACCCCAAGAGAATTATGTCCTCATCTATGTTCTGCATATTACGTACGATAATGCTAAAGAGGTACAGTACAGAGGCATATGGACACAGCAGATGGACCTCAACTATTAATGATAACCGCCCTGTGCCACAGCAAAATTGCAATTTTCTCTATCCCTGTCTGTCTCCCTCTCTCTCTCAGGCTTCTCCCCTTTTGATTTGTCCTATTATTTATTGTTTTCTCAGTAATTCAATACCTTTGATACTCCCTCAACAAGACACACTATTATCATTCCCAGAATGCTTCAGTTCCTGCTTATAACATTTAATTTGCATATACATAACATAAAAGGCTGATCAGATCACATGTTCACAATGAGTACATTACAATACCATTTAGCTCTGAGACAGGTGCCATAAATTGAATGGGAAATAGCATAGGCGCTATAGTAAACGGGGAAAAATTGTGAATGCAAAAGCCCAAGTGCAGTGAACATCTAGAGCCCTGAAATTCAACTCGAAGCATTGAAGACAGTTCCACTCCATTTTTTCATTGTTCCCCTCTAATAAGGGACCGATTTAGACCTGGGACACCAGGTGGGTGCAATTAATTATCAGGTAGAACAGAAAACCATCAGGCTCCGGACCTCATAGGGTAAGAGATGAGTACCCCTGCTCTAAAGTAAACACATGGGTGTGGTCCACTGCTTATCTAGTAACCCCTCTGTCATGAGCATGGATGAACACACTATCATATTTCTAATTTCCAATTCATGCTTTTCACAGATTGATTCAGCATTAATTGACTACTGGTAAGAATGGTGGTGGAGCATCAATAACATTTGCGTTTAAAGTAACAACAGTTGTTGAGTGGTAACAGGGGATGTTATTGATTTCCTCAAAGTTACCTCGCCAAAAAAAAGAAAGATCCAACAAGCATTGAGCCAGTTAATAAAAATGTATTTCAACCGGGCTATACGGTTTTTCAATTACAAGGGCCAGCATTTACAGTAGTATAAACATTTTGTTATTTCCCTTACAGGAGGTGCACAAAATAGAGAAAGTTCCTCACGCAAAGCTGGAGAGATCGTTCATACAGGTATTCAGATACAAATACAGATACAGTATGTTGTGTGTTTTGTAGAATCAGAGCAAATGGAAATATAGTTAAATATTTCATTCTCTGTTCATCTCATTACAAGTCCGGATGGATGTTCCTCTCCTGTCTCATAGAGGTATGGTACAGGTCACCCACAGACCCCCACCATCAGGCTCTCTGTATTTGGATACACAAGATATATTTACTTGTTTCATTGTATGTTGCTGTCATGAGTTTCTAGTGTTTGAAAACCAAGACCCAATCAAGGCCCTAAATGGATCAAGGTTGATCAGATGGTCTGAACATTAAGCCACAGGATGATGGGGGAGTTACAGTAGGTCATACAGTATGGCATGTGTCAGTGGGGGCCTGGGTAACACTTTATTTGGATAGTCCATTTGTAGATGCTGTACGGACTATCTACAGACTATCAGTAACATTTCAACTAACTATCTACTAACCCTAGCTCTAACCCTAACCTTAACCATTATCCTAACCCTAAACTTAACTCTAACCCTAACCTTACTCTAACCCTTATTCTTAACCTAACCCTAACCCTAACCGTAATCTTAGCAAGGAGTTGCTTATTAACAGATTGTTGATAGTATGACCATCTGTAGACCATCTACTGATGGAAAATCCGGACTGTCCAAATAAAGTGTGACCGAGGCCTGGTCATAAGTTTGGCAGCTCTTAATGGAAAAGGTTATTTTTAATAATAAAATCCACTCAAGGTCATCATGAAGGGGAATCCCTCCTTTCATAGAAGGGAATCCCTAGTACGTAAACAAGAGGACGTCAGAAGTCAAGATGCTCACGTCCTGATAGAGTGCCCCCCTTGCATACCCCCTTTCCCCTCCATGCAGGGTGAAGCTGGTCCTGTTGGTCCATACAGGTTTGGTCTCTCTGGCACCCTGTGTCCTGACTTGGCAGCATTCCAAACAGAGAGGGCGGAGGGGAGAGAGGAGGGTTGGGATATCCCTGGCCCAAGGTGGGCCACATCGATAGGGCTGTTTGTCTGTCACACAGGCCTTATCTCTCTATCCCCTTTGGTGCTGAACGTAGTACAGCGTTTCTTGCCCCGGCGTACTTTCAAATGGGTGTTCCCTCCATTTCTCTCTTTCTCTCTCTCTGCCTCTCCATCAGCCCCAGGTCACTCTATCATTGGGTACGTTTACGTTAGCATCGTGGCGATCAACCTATTTCTACTGCCACAGACTAGGCTGGATCACCTTTGTGCAGGTAAGGGTGTGGCTTCCCAGGCCGGGGGTCCTTTACTGGGGGTCTGTCATTGAGGGGGCTTGGGGGTCAGTGGTATTGAGTGGAGTACAGGTGAGAAAAGGTGGGGATTTGAATGAAACATGCGACAGACAACTTTATCTAACTTTCCATGTATCTGAGGTTTATACTAAAATTGTATCATATATGCCTATCAGTGAGAATACATTTTTGGAATGACATATCTGCAAGTTGGAGTTTGTCTTTCTACAACCCAAGTCTTTCAATTAGTCTGTTGCTAACTAACCGTACAATGACCCAGGTGCTTTTTTTCTTGTTTGTAATTGGTACAAAAATACTGTAAAATCTAACCAGCATTATGTGTGAGTTGTATAGTACAATTTAAGGTCTGTAGTGTTTGGTTGTGGACCGTGATGTTTCAAATAACAGCTAACATCACACTTCTCTTCATCAGTTTAATTAGTGATGGTATATGTGAAGAAAGTTGACTTTTTAAAGTTTTCCCGCTCACCTTAATTTAGTGGTCGACGGAGGTTTAAAAAACTCAGGGTCACAAGGTTTGAGAGACTTTGGCGGTAGTGAACAGTGTCTTCTTATCTGTCCATCAGCCTCTGTTGTTCCAATGTTAAACACATTTGCATAGTATTTCTAATCAACATTGTTTTATGTGTATTTGGAGCACTACATATTCATTGTGTAACCAGATATATGAAGACACAATTTTAAGTTAATACACATTAAAATATTCTACTTCTCACTTTACACTTAAAGATTTGTATTGCCTGTCATTGTACCACCAGCCTTTTTTCTCTTTACTGTTTTTGGAGTAGAGTAGATCTGTTAAATTACAAGTTACTGTACCAAATAGTTGTTACAGTATGAATTGTAATATTGTAAGTTACTGTAATAGATGACTAGAGCACTAGGGTGTCTGTCTGGCCTGAGGAGGGCGTAAACCAGAGATAAGACTCTGTGAGTCTCCTACTCAAGCCACTGCAAGGGCCACACTGTCTCAACGGCTGACTCATGGTTAGGAGCCCGGCTCATAGGGGCTATGACATGAGCTGGTGGTATCTTGATTAAATGGGCCTCAAAATGTGTCATAAGTCTGTTTATAAGGCTTACTTGTGTAGAGGTTCATATGCCCTGTTGGTTGGGCTTGTGACACATTGTGACCAATTTGGGTTCACTGTGTGTATGAGTAGTCCATGAAAACATGACAAAAACAGTCCATTTAGAGTTGACACCAGATTACCCCAGATAAAGTTTACCCCAGATTAGCCCAGTTAGAGTTTACCCCAGAGTAACCCAGTCAGAGTTTACCACAGATTACCCCAGTCAGAGTTTACCCCAGATTAACCCCAATTAGAGTTTACCCCAGATTAACCCAGTCAGAGTTTACCCCAGATTACCCCAATTAGAGGTTACCCCAGATTACCTCAATTAGAGTTTACCCCAGAACACCCCAGTCAGAGTTTACCCCAGATTAACCCAGTCAGAGTTTACCCCAGATTACCCCAATTAGAGTTTACCCCAGGTTACCCCAATTAGAGGTTACCCCAGATTACCCCAGTCAGAGTTTACCCCAGATTACCCCAATTAGAGGTACCCCATATTACCCCAATTAGAGTTTACCCCAGATTACCCCAGTCAGAGTTTACCCCAGATGACCACAATTGGAGTTTAACCCAGATTACCCCAGTTATAGAACTGATGCAGGGGCAGTTGAGTCTCAGGTATTCCCAGAATTATTCAGGCCCAGGGCCATAAGCCCCTCCCCTCCCCCAAAATGGTCAAGATAGAGCTGAGAGGTCTAGACTAGAGCAAGGTCTTATTCGATGTCACTGTTGAACCATTGATTGTGACATTAGAGGGAATCCCCTAATATCCCCCCTCTATATGAGAGCGGGCTGGCATTCCTTAGCTCTTCGGAGACTAAGTCATTGGTATGTTTATATTTATAAGGCCATACTGAGACAGCTCCCTTTTCACCTGTGTACCTACATTGTCCAGCAGAAAAATGACAACTATCGCCTGCGCTGACATGTGCATTGTTGACTGTGCCTTAGGCCCGTACAGAGCTAGAGGAAAAAGGTTCATTGTTTTTTAAATATTTCTTTTATTGAACCTTTATTTAACTAGGCAAGTCAGTTAAGAACAAATTCTTATTTACAATGACGGCCTACCAAAAGGCAAAAGGCCTCCTGCGGGGATGGGGGCCTGGGATAAAAAATGTATTTTAATAAATACAATAGAAATATAGGACAAAACACACATCACAACAAGAGAGACACAACACTACATAAAGAGAGACCTAAAACAACAACATAACAAGGCAGCAAAACATGACAACACAGCATGGTAGCAACACAACATGACAACAACATAGTGTGCACACAAAAACATGGTGCAAACATTATTGGGCAAAGTCAACAGCACAAAGGGCAAGAAGGTAGAGACAACAATGCATCACGCAAAGCAGCTACAACTGTCAGTAAGAGTGTCTATGATTGAGTCTTCGAATGAAGAGATTGAGATAAAACGGTCCAGTTTGAGTGTTTGTTGCAGCTCGTTCCAGTCGCTAGCTGCAGCTAATTGAAAAGAGGAGCGACCCAGGGATGTGTGTGCTTTGGGGATTTTTAACAGAATGTGAATGGCAGAATGGGTGTTGTATGTGGAGAATGAGGGCTGCAGTAAATATCTCAGATAGGGGGGAGTGAGGCCTAAGAGGGTTTTATAAATAAGCATCAACCAGTGGGTCTTGCGACGGGTATACAGAGATGACCAGTTTACAGGGGAGTATAGAGTGCAGTGATGTGTACTATAAGGAGCATTGGTGGCAAATCTGATGGCCGAATGGTAAAGAACATCTAGCCGCTCGAGAGCACCCTTACCTGCCGATCTACAAATTATGTCTCCGTAATCTAGCATGGGTAGGATGGTCATCTGAATCAGGGTTAGTTTGGCAGCTGGGGTGAAAGAGGAGCAGTTATGATAGAGGAAACCAAGTCTAGATTTAACTTTAGCCTGCAGCTTTGATATGTGCTGAGAGAAGGACAGTGTACCGTCTAGCCATACTCCCAAGTACTTGTATGAGGTGACTACCTCAAGCTCTAAACCCTCAGAGGTAGTAATAACCCCTGTGGGAAGAGGGGCATTCTTCTTACCAAACCATATGGCCTTTGTTTTGGAGGTGTTCAGAACAAAGTTATGGGTAGAGAAAGCTTGTTGGACACTAAGAAAGCTTTGTTGTAGAGCATTTAACACAAAATCCGGGGAGGGTTCTCTGGCCCTTCCATTTGGAACAAGCTTCAAGAAGTCCTGGAAATTACAAGAGCTCCTACATTTAAATTTGTTTAAAGCAAGGGTAAACACTATGATATAAAATGAAGTGAGGGGCTGTCAGTGTTTTGACCCTTAGTTGTACGACACTTCCCTAAACCATGTTGTTGCTCAATGTGTACATTTATTTTTTTAAACTGTAGTGTTTTACTTTTTTGGCCAGGTCTCTCTTGTAAGAGATTGTTCATTTCAATGGTAAAATAAATGTCAAATGCATGTCTGTATTTCATGTGTCTAATTCTAGTGTGTTTGTGTTTATTAATTTATGTCAATGTGCATTCACATTACAGGGTATGCACAAACGTTGCTGAAAGTTTAAGGACAGACGAAGCAAGCACTGACACACTCCAATGGAGAACGATCTGTCTTTTGGAGAGGTGGATAAAACACGTTTTTATTGCAATAATGCAGTAAATGGGATGGGGAAATATGAGTTGTCAATTCAAAGTATTTGTAACATTTTATTTACATCTTTTACTTTGACCCCCCCCCCCCCTCTCTCTCTCTGATTCCATCCAGGATGTCATGTCCTATGAGGAGGAGAGTGACTCTGCTTTCCCATCTCCGATCAGACCGTGAGTGCTCTCCCCTCTTAAAAGTTCATTTTTTAAGTCGAATTAGCATTTCCTCATACAAAAAGTCCAACCTGAACAATATTAGAAGGAATTAAATGAATGGGTGAAAGAGTCTAAAACAAGATATTGTGAATGCAGCTACATCAAGTGGTTGTCTAGATTGTCAGTGAGAGTGATCAGAAGTAGGCCTACTGTAAATGATTATACAACATCACCCCCCACTGGTCTAAACCAGCATGACGTCCTTATCTGAGAAGGCAGGACTGATAATGCAGAGCTTGCCCAAGTCTCTCACTGAAGTCACCAATCTCTGGTAACACAACCAGCGAATGATTCTGAGGCTACAGAATATACAGACGTCATACAGGCTTTTGCTGCCCCTTTTGGCCAGAACACTAAACACCAGGAGCTGCAGGTACTTCATGAAAGAAAGGAACACAACCTGGCCTGTTGTCTGTAAGATCTGGTGAGACATGGACAGGTGTTGAGGAGCAGCACACCTGCGTCCCGTGCCCCCCCTCACTAACCTGGTTCTCCCCCCTCCCCCTCCCTCCCCAGGACCCCACCGGGCCACAGTGGCAACTATGACCTGGAGCAGAGCAGGCAGGAAGAGGACAGCGACCAGGCCATCCAGAGCATCGTCATTCACACCGACCCAGAGGGTGAGCACTAAACGCTCATCAACACATTCTCTCTACTCCCCTCTGTATGTCTCTCCTACACAAGTACACCTCCAATGGAGTGCTAGGACTGAACACTACCTCTCTGTATTTCAGCCTATCTGAACCTGAACACCAACGCCAACACCAGAGGGGATGCTCAGGTAAGCCCCATTTGGGGTATAGCTTCAAATAAACGTATTCCTAGTATATTGACAAGGAAGTTGCCATTTTGAACCTGAGCATGATGTTGTGTGTGTGTGTATCAGGCCTATGTGGAGATGAATGAGCTCATGGGCAGCAGCTGGCAGGAGACTGGCCGCTGGGTGGGCTATGAGGAGAATTTGAACCCAGCAACGGGCAAGTGGGGCCCCTCCCACGTCTCCTACCTCACCTTCAAGAGTCTGATCCAGCTTCGCAAGATCATGAGCACAGGTGACTATCTGAACAAATTCACTGCACTTTATCACTCAATCTATAATAATTTCTTGACATAATCTGGATAATTTCATATTAGCAAATGAATCTTTTCACAGAGCCACCATATGAAACCGTATTTCCAACAATAGATGGCAGGCAGCAACAGGCCATGTTTGACCTATCCCAAAACTCTGTCTGTGTGTTCAGGTGCGATCATTCTGGACCTGCAGGCCAGCAGTCTGTCTGCTGTGGCTGAGAAGGTTGTGGATGAATTGCAGAGCAAGGGTGAGATCCGTGCCACTGATAGAGATGGCCTGCTGAGGGCTCTACTGCAGAGACGCAGTCAGTCTGAGGGAGCTGGAGCTCGACCCCTGGGAGGAGACATCGAGATGCAGACCTTCTCTGTCACCAAGCAGGTAACACTAGGCTTAGGATCTATATCCCACCGTTAAATCTACATATCATTCCAGCACTTCATGACTTCATTCAACCTCTCTTCCTCTTTCTTTGATAAATCTATCTTTCTCTCCCAATATCTCACCAACTGACCTTCCTCCCATCGCTTTTCAGAGAGATACAACTGATAGCGTGGAAGCCTCCATTGTCCTCTCAGGTAAGTCGTGTGTGAAAAGTGAAATACAACTCACCACCAACTTTTTAAATTTATTTTATTTAACTAGGCAAGTCAGTTAAGAACAAATTCTTATTTACAATGGCGGCCTACACCGGCCAAACCCGGACGACGCTGGGCCAATTGTGTGCCGCTCTATGGGACTCCCAATCACGGCCGGTTGTGATACCTCCTGGAATCGAACCAGGGTGTCTGTAGTGATGCCTCTAGTACTGAGATGCAGTGCCTTAGACCGCTGCGCCACACAGGAGCCCAACTGGATACTCTGCCTGATTTGCCTATTCAACCATTTATTCTAAAGAATATGGAGACTGTAATCTAAGCTCTATGTGTGTGTGTGTTTGTTCCAGGGGTGATGGACTCCCTGGAGAAGCCTGCCGTGGCCTTCGTCAGGCTGGGGGACTCTGTGGTGATAGAGGGGGCCCTGGAGGCCCCTGTGCCGGTGCGCTTCGTCTTTGTGCTGGTGGGCCCCAGCCAGGGAGGAGTGGATTACCATGAGAGTGGCCGTGCCATGGCTGCCCTTATGGCTGACTGGGTGAGAAAATAGGAGTGGAAAGAGGGATGGGTCTTATTAAGGCCAAGGAGCGCAAGGGGAGAGGGGAAGAATGAAAAGATGCTTCATAGTATCTAGATGAATGTTTTCAGTGTTTTACAATAGCTAACCATGCTCTCCCCACGTCTTCGGTCCTACAGGTCTTTAGTCTGGAGGCTTACCTAGCCCAGACTAACAAGGAATTGACCAATGCCATCGCTGATTTCATGGACTGCAGCATCGTCATTCCGCCCACTGAGATCCAGGACGAGGGCATGCTCCAGCCAATCATTGACTTCCAGAAGAAGATGCTGAAGGACAGACTCCGCCCCTCTGACACCCGAATCATATTTGGTGGCGGGGCCAAAGGTCAGTCACACAAACTAACCCTGTAGTTACAACTAATCTAAATCTACATATAACTTGTTAATTCAATTTCCAAATTAGGGATTGTTTACACTTGGCCTACATTTCCTTCTAATATGATTTTCCAAATAAAATTGATATTTAGAAAATGCAGAGATTCTGGAGATTCTAGTCTAAACCCATCCAAAACACTTGCTCTGTCTGTGCTCATTTTGAGTCATTATTTGTTTTGTTTTTGTATCCAGCTGATGAGGCCGATGAGGAGCCAAGAGAAGACCCACTGGCCCGGACAGGCATTCCCTTCGGCGGGATGATAAAGGACATGAAGCGGCGGTACCGCCATTACATCAGTGACTTCACAGACGCCCTCGACCCCCAGGTCCTGGCTGCTGTCATCTTCATCTACTTCGCTGCCCTGTCCCCTGCCATCACCTTCGGAGGCCTGCTGGGTGAGTTCATGTCTGAAGGAGGGACCCACCTAGTATCATAGAGGACAGGAGCACTGACTGACTCTATATAGGATTTGTGGGTAGGCCTACATAACAGCGGTTATAATCATGACCTTCATCCCCCTGACCTCTGCCTCCAGCCGATAAGACGGAGCACATGATGGGCGTGTCTGAGCTGATGATCTCCACCTGCGTCCAGGGCATCATCTTCGCCTTCATCGCAGCCCAGCCTACATTGGTCATCGGCTTCTCTGGACCACTGCTGGTGTTTGAGGAGGCCTTCTTTGCGGTATGTATCATAGAACTTTCACATAACAGCTCAGTGAGCCCTAGCTCTAACCCCTGATGACAGTATGCTGAGCCATCACTGCTTCATGTCCTCAGGATGTCAATCCTATTAGACATGATTTGCATTGGCTATTATGATAACTATGAATTTCAAAGTTACAATGCAAGTACATCATTAACATAAACAACTTATTTTTATAAATCCCATTGTCTAGTTCTGCAAGTCCCAGGAGATTGAGTACATTGTGGGCCGTATCTGGGTAGGCCTGTGGCTGGTGATCATCGTGGTGGTTATCGTGGCCGTGGAGGGCAGCTTCCTGGTCAAATTCATCTCCCGCTTCACGCAGGAGATCTTCTCCATCCTCATCTCCCTCATCTTCATCTACGAGACCTTCAGCAAGCTCGGCAAGGTACCACACATCACTCCACCTCATCTCCTCACATCCATCCCAACATTCACAACATTCCATCCTAAGCACTTTTTTATACCTCAACTGTAAATACAGAAATAAAACCTGTCTTTCTCCTTTCCTTCACACCCCTCCTGTCCTCCGCTGCTAATTAATCTACATACCTACTTTTCTTCTCTTGTTATTCAGATCTTCAAAGCTCACCCTCTGGTTCTGAACTATGATCACTTGAACGACACCCTGGAAAACCCTTTCCACCCGGTGGTCAAGGAGCACATAGAGTATCATGATGATGGCAACACGACAGTGCACGAGGTCGTACATGAGAGGGCCTACCCCAACACCGCCCTGCTTTCCATGTGTCTTATGTTCGGGTGTTTCTTCATCGCATACTTCCTCCGTCAGTTCAAAAATGGCCACTTCCTCCCTGGACCGGTAAGAGCTACAGCTGTTTTCAACAGTGATGACTACTGTATATCTGTGAGCAAAGCAAACTTTTAACAACCTGGTGCTTACACAGTATGTTACTGCTGGACAGTATTGAAGAGAGATGAATCAGGATAGGGTCTTTTAGGGCTGGAGAGCCCCCTCTGTGTTCTGTGTGTGATAGCCTTCACTTCATATGTTTTCCCTATCACCAGATTCGTCGGATGATTGGAGATTTTGGTGTTCCCATTGCCATTTTCTTCATGATCGCTGTGGATATCACCATTGAGGATGCCTACACTCAGGTTAGTGATTTATAGGTTTGTGTTGCCTTGACTAAAAGGTGATCTCGGTGGATAACATATTACTCTATCCTTAAACTGTTTCATGTAAAAAAGGATATCTATTAATAGATTAAATACAGCATATGTATTTTGTGTGTCCCCTGGCAGAAACTTGTGGTGCCCAAGGGTCTTATGGTGTCCAACCCCAATGCCAGAGGCTGGTTCATCAACCCCCTGGGAGAGAAGAAGCCTTTCCCCGCCTGGATGATGGGGGCGTGTTGCGTGCCAGCCCTGCTGGTCTTCATCCTCATCTTCCTCGAGTCCCAGATCACTACGTTAGTAAAATTGTCTTCATGTCCATAGTCCCTCCACAACCGTCAAGCCTCCTAACATTGTTTGACCTATGACCTTTCTAGGCTGATTGTGAGCAAACCAGAGAGGAAGATGGTGAAGGGCTCTGGTTTCCATCTGGACCTGCTCATCCTGGTCACCATGGGTGCCATCGCCTCCCTGTTTGGGGTGCCCTGGCTGAGTGCCGCCACCGTGCGTTCTGTCACCCATGCCAACGCCCTCACTGTCATGAGCAAGGGACCCAAGCCTGAGATCGAGAAGGTGCTGGAGCAAAGGATCAGCGGCATGCTTGTGGCCGCCATGGTCGGTAAGTGCTACCATATAGGCTACTGAGATTTAGCTGATGCAGTCAATCCCGACGAACAGACAGAACACTGGGTGTCTAAAGAAAAGGTAAGCACAGTCCTTTGTTGAGCTCCTAAAAATGTCTGAGAAATGTTTGTTGTTCCCAGGTGTGTCCATTCTCTTGGAGCCTATCCTGAAGATGATTCCCATGACGGCTCTGTTTGGAATCTTCCTCTACATGGGTATAACCTCACTCAGTGGGATCCAGATGTGGGACCGAATGCTTCTGCTTATTGTACCCAGGAAATACTATCCTGCTGACGCCTACGCACAAAGGGTATGCTGCCTTTCTCCACCCCCCATTTGTCCTCCTTTCTGTTTCATCGTTTTATATCATTATTTAATTTATGAAACATACGAGACAATTCCTACACAATAACACACTGTGGCAATCACAACGTAATTATCTGAAAAATCATAAATTACCTTTGCACTTACAAGTTTTACACCATAGTAAATATCAGGAGCGCAACTTTGGTTTTAGAAGTGGGGGAGACATAATTTTGTATTTAATTTTTATACAATCCGATAAACACTCCAAACAGCCTACCCGACCACTCGGAGGCGTCCGCATGGTCCTAAAGCACACCACTGCCTTTTTTTGTATCACATTCCAAAGATAAAACTGGGGGGGCCAAAAATGCTATTTCAGAATGTGCCCGTCCCCAGTGAAAGTTATGCCCCTGGTAAACATATGTATATATCCAATGTGTTGCCCCTGTCTTAACCCTCCTTCTCTCATCTCCTTACTGCAGGTAACTACTATGAAGATGCACTTGTTCACTCTGATCCAGATGGTGTGTTTGGGAGCTCTCTGGATGGTGAAGATGAGTGCCTTCTCCCTGGCTCTGCCCTTTGTCCTCATCCTCACCATCCCCCTGCGCATGGCCATCACTGGAACACTCTTCACTGACAAGGAAATGAAATGTGTAAGTGGCACACAAATGTTTTAATGTGGTTAACTACAATCACAACACATGCATATGTTTTGGGTAGGAGCCTGGTCCCAGGTCAGTACCTTATGTTGTCATGCCGATGAGTGGTCAGAAGATTTAACTAAATCACATACACATGAGAACAGTATGGACCTGATGGAATCTGCAGAGAACATTTTCAAAATACCCATTCAGCTGTTGATCAATAGAATGTCAGTATAGCTATTCATTTTCTACATATTGAGTTCAGTTTCATTTCTATTGGAAATGCTATCTTTCAAATCATTTCAGGAGGTTTAGAATAAATTCTGCCTCCAATAAATCAGTGTGACTCAACTAAACTGTGTGTTTCTCTAATGAGACTGTGTGACCTGTTGTAGCTGGATGCCTCTGACGGCAAGGTGAAGTTCGAAGAGGAGCCAGGAGAGGATATGTACAACGAGTCCCCGTTGCCATGAACACCTGGACACGACCTTTCACTTCTCAACTCGCTACGAGGATCCAGTAAACTCAAGCAATGCTTTAATAGGGACCGGTGTCTAACACATTTATTAGTATGTGCCATCAAAAAATATTCTTTAGGAAAATGTATTTTTAGCCAACTGTCCTGAAACCTCATTGCAATTGGGTATGTTTGTGTGCCAAGCTGAAATGAAGGTCTCGGGTAAGCATTCAAACATTTTTTTATGACAGGTAGCCTAACATTCTACACTATTAATATGACAATTAACATTTATCTCTCAAATACACAAATAATGCCAAAAATATAATCCCATCAGTTTTAGGCAGATAAATAGATAAATGCAATATTATAAGTCACACGAAAATACTTTTCTATGGGACTGTTATTTTAGCCTTGATTCTGTAGCCTATTTTATACCCTAGTTACATTACTCTCCTTTGTTACAGTTTGGTTTTATGCTACATTGTGTGCTTATTGAATGAAAGTCTTATGTAGATTACCTTTTGTTCTTGCTGTTTTGTTTAGTTGCAAGCTAAAGTGTGAGTATGGAGTTCAAATCATCTTAGTTCTATTGTTGGGTGTCCAGTGGTGTCACTCATTCAGTTCTTATACCTAAATACATATTTACTTCAGGATGTAATGCTTTCGGGATTGCAAAGGTGAGGGATACATATAGGAAAATGATTGATTAATCACTGAATGAATTGTAACAATATAATGATGATGTGGGAGAGAAATGTGTAAATATGACATATGAATCACAGCAATAAGATCGGACTATAGGCCTATTGCACCATTTTTTAATTGATCAGGGACAGGTGTAAAAGGACAGCTGTATATTTGGTTTATTGTATGTTGATGTGTGTTTGAATCACTGTACAACTGCTGTTTTGATTTTCACCCAACCAATTAAAGACATTTTAAACCCTTTAATTTCTTAATTTGAGACATTCCATCACTTTATTCATCAATGGTAGGAGGGCTGACAGTGCTGGTCCACAGGAGCACTGAGAAGGGCGCCACTCCAACGCGGTTTAACGAGGCTGTGCGCTCATTGGAAAGTCATTTGTTTCCAATGGATCTGGCTGTCTGGATTGGATGGCTGGTTTACGCCCCCAAACTGACAAGGTGGAGTTGGGAGAAATTACATGAGTGGGAAAATGAAACCGTCAAATAAGCTACTCGACTTTGCAAATGGGAGCACCACTAAAAGTATAGGCCTATCCAAGGAATACAATTCCAGTATCGTTTTCGCAATCTGTCAACAGAGTTAGCGCTGGCATGAATATATGTTTATGACACTTTTTTTCTCAAAATGTTCAGTAGGCCTTAACACTGCAGATTGTTATTAAATGTTATAGTTATTATGCTATAATTTGTGAAATTACTTTGATGTAACAACAGCTAACTAAAGTTCCACTTAGATATAGGCAGCTGTCTGGGACAAATAACTTTTACTAAAGTATCGGTAGTCTAAAAGATTTGCACTCGCTCATTGTCCTCGGTTGGCAACGGCGGGTCGGAGAGCTAAATGTGGAAAAATAGTATGGCTGTGGGTGATGCGTTCGGCAGCGGGGGAGAGATCGAAAATGCGGATGTCTTTGCTAAGAGAAATGGTCGGATCGAGAGAGCTACGCGTTGAGTGGAAGGAGAAAGCAAGTGAGATGGAGGCGGGGGGAAGTTCCCATCTCTGCGGGGACTGGAGCGCCTGTGCCCTGGACCGGCGGCGCAGTGCTGGCTAACATTCAACCCAACCCCTGTTCCACAACGAGCTCGACTCACGCTGAGACAGGTAAGGCTCACAGCCACCTCCGTCAATTCGACTGCTCAAAAGATATATAAACAACAATATTTCCACAAACAATTTACGCTCTATGGTTTATTTTCTCACTTGAGTAATTTTAAAATTACACCTCATCTTGAATGCCTTGTGTTAGCAAAACACTGACTGCTGTAGGGTAGACCATTCCGAGGTCGCCATACCCGAATTTCCTCTCCTTTACCACGGGTAAGAAATGCGAACTATAGGGTCTAAATAATATGGTATAAAATGATAACATTTGCATTGATTATGGACCACCGTCAATTTGGAATTTAATTCACCAATGTATCTTATTTTCTGCTAAGAATTGACTATTTCCGCGCCGAGACCTCCATGCGGTTGTTGACAGAACCAGCCGCCTCTCTGGTTAGCCATCATGGATCTCAGTTTAATATCTCACCGTGTGGGCTCGCCCTCTATCTCGCTTGACAACCATCATTGCCAACCTGCGAAAACCAGCCTTTGGTATTGTTATAGTTGCCTATGATTCTGGTGCGGGGCAGGTTAGTTGCACACCCAGGCTTACTTTAAACCCCATTTCTTGCTAAGCATGTAGTGCGCCATATGAGCTTGTCACCGTCGGTATCCTAACTGACTCGCGCTTTGCCTGTAGCATGGCGGCTCTGGAACCATCCTCGCGCCAGTGAACCATTTGCAATCTCGGATGTACAAATATTTCATTCTGTGTGGTGTCAATTTGATACAATGTAACCGCGGATTGAAACCTTGTGAATGATGATAGATTGTAGTTATGTATCATCATTTCAATTCTGAAGATTAGCGAAGATTGTTACCATTTATTTCCCTTTTTCTTCATTCGTGTGCCTCAGTCTTCATGACCCATCCTCGCCACACGGCTACAAAACCTGGTTTACCCGTGTTCAACAACAGCTGAAAGAAAAGCCGGGGTGGATAGAACCGTTTCACGGTGAGTTTGTATATTAAAATCGTTGTTTTTCAATAAACACAACAGTGAATTTGTCTGTCTGAGATGAATGATTTTCTAAACATGATTCTCTTTCATGGAGACGAGGTCAGTGTTCGGGTCGTTTGGAACTGGATTTTTTTCCTATGGGTTAATGCAAAACTAATAGCGTTAGGCCAATACGTAATATTTTGAACGACCAATTACAAATACATTTATCTAGTTAACGTTACCTGCAATATTGATGTAAATGTATATACAAAATAAAAACGTAAATCATTATCCATGGTGAATCCCCTGAAGTTAGCCAAGCTTTAGCTAGCTAGCATAAAAGTTGACTGGTCTGGTGGTGGTTTTCATATTTTACATTTACAGTAGCTAGCTACTATACCTTTTTAAACCTTAAAATGTATAGATTATTGTAATTTGATTATTTTCGCAGGTGGCCACCGTGTTGGCTAACATATTGCTGTAAATTAATGTAAATCTGATGGTTGCTAACATAATATAGCTAGCGAATTAGCAGCTAGCTAACCATTGCATTGAACCAGCGTAGTGCGGTTGCAGCTAGCTAGCGCGGTCGTTGGCTCGGTTGGAGTTTGTGGACCCCACAAACCGTCTTATCATACCAGGATAGTACTTTTAAATTTCCCATAAACGGCATTGATTTATTGGGACACTAGCTAACTATGTCCAACCACTGTTTTAAACGCATCATTAGACCAGCGATAATTGTATCCCCCCTTAAACACACTGGCAGTCCAACACAAGCTCGTGCGTACTATATCACCAAGAACGGGTAAACAACAGGCGGGGTGCTGACTGCAGAGTCGACATCACATATCCGAAATCGGTTACGCCTCGCGCAAGAATGTCCTGCTTTTTCGAGTCTTTTTCGGTTTGATTATGGTTGCCCGCTTCGATACTAAAACGATTAAAGCATAGAAACGGGTCTCTGAGGACTATGCCCAACAATTGAATTTATTATAAAGCGTAATATGTATCCCTCTTTGGCCCCTCACAAGAGTCGGCCGATAGAGATTCAAGGCGGAGGCAGGTTTCAATTCCAGCTCAATGTTGGTAGTGTGGCTTTGTCGAGTGGTTCATTTGGTAGTATTGTTCCCTGGCCACCATTCCCCTTCGTTGGAGACCGAAAGCAGATCTCCCGTCCATAGTCAGCTGGTTGCCTACAGCTGCCTCTAAATGTTCGCTTCCTCCTTCTGTGGAACCTCCCCACCACCACTCCGAGAAAATCCTCCATTACCGACCGACAGAAGACGTGGTCGACAGAAAGCAAAATGAGTTGCTACTTTAATGTAGAATAAGCTAGCCTATTTTCCAAATCGACATAGAGAACATTACCAGTCGTTGCCTTTTGCGGTGTTATTTGAGATGTGAAACCGTCACAAGCTATAGCCTGTCTCACCGTGTAGCGTAAACGTTTAGGGGCGGTGTAATAAACATTAATAACCATCATGTCGAGGTCGATTTTAATTTCTAGTATTTTAAAAGGCTGACATTTCTTACCTAATATCTTGTTTTGAATGATTAAAAGCAGTCTAATAATCTCTGTCCAATCAATCTTGTTTTCACTATCACATTTTACACACATATTTTAATATGCAAGTCGATATACTAGTAGAATTATATACATTTTTAACCTCTAACCTATGCCATTTCAAATGTGTTTAATCACCAAGCATTATTTTTTCCACATATTTCCTAATATCACACGGCATAGCATTGGCCAAAGTAGTTTTCTGTTACTTTCTCACATTTGCATGCATTAGGTGTATGCAAAGGTAACTTGGCTATTATATATCCTGTGTAGATTTGATTTTTGCCGGCACAGTAGTGAGAGTAAATTGTTGGTAAGATTAACAATGACTCACTGCACCTTGTATATTATTCACAGCCATTCAAATAAAGGGATAGTGTTTTATTAGGATCTGTTTTGTTTATGTGTAGGTTAAAGAAAGTACAGATGAATGGAGAAATGGACGCGTCCACTAAAGACCAAGGTGAGATCATAGTCAATCAACGTGAGATCATAGTAGTCAATCAAGGTGAGATATAGTCACAACATGGAACTTCTTCCTTCCATCCCCTTCAGAATATTGTGCAAAATGGAGAGATTCATGATTTTTTTCACTTCAGCCAGGATAATGGTTGCAGGACAGGCAAGCTGATGTGTGTGTCCTTGTGTGGCTATAGTGTGGACGCAGGACGACCTTCTGAATCTGCTAGAGGCCATGAAAGTCAATCTTCCCCAGAAGGACCTGGCCAAGTACAAGACATCGGAGTCCCATTTGGACTGGGAGAAGGTGGCCTTCAACTCATTCACAGGAGAGATGTGCAAACAGAAGTGGAACGAGGTCTCCAAAGTGGTACGCCATTTCTCTTTCATGCTATACTGTGGACTGGGGTATTGTGTATTTGAGAATAAAAGTGGATTTCCAACTCTTGTCAGTTCAATAGGTACATACTGCATCTTGCCTCTGCAATGCGTTTTATGTTGTTGTTCTGTGTCTTTGGTTCAGATCCGTAAATTTCGCACATTAACAGAGCTGATTTTCGATGCCCAAGACTTCATCAAGAACCCGTATAAGGGCAAGAAGCTGAAGGTGAGCTGCATATCCTCTTTTTATGATAGACACTATCAGTTGCTACTTTCACAGGTGACACATTTATTTTCTTAGCAAATTCAGTCATCTGATGACTGATTTGACTGTCTCTTTGTGTGTAATTTTACTCATATTTGGTATTGTTCTTTCGAATGTTCTTTTGTTTAATTTTTCACCGAACAGAAGCATCCAGATTTCCCTAAAAAGCCCCTGACGCCATATTTCCGCTTCTTCATTGAGAAGAGGGCCAAGTATGCCAAGCTGCACCCTGAGATGAGCAACCTAGACCTCACCAAGATCCTCTCCATGAAGTACAGAGGGCTGCCTGACAAAAAGAAGGTCAGAAGCAGGGAGAGAGTGGGAAGGAAAGGAAGAGATGCAATTAAAGGGAGGGATATAGTGACGTTTGGGATGGGGGGTAAATATGTTCTCCCTGGTAGATACAATTTATTTGAACTGAGTAATTTGCTGACGTTGCTCATGGTCGACTGACTTGTTTTTTTGACAACAGAAAAAATATCTAGAAGACTTCCAGAAAGACAAAGAAACGTTTGGGCACAGCATGTCAAAGTTCAGGTAAGGTTCAAATTTAGGTTATCTGCAACTGGAGTAAATATATATTTGAAGGGGGGGGGATTTCTCCATTGTGTTGAAAGTGTTTTAATTTGCTTGATGAATATGTTTATTTTTATTTAACCTTTATTTAACTAGGCAAGTCAGTCAAGAACAAATTCTTATTTACAATCACGGCCTACCAAAAGGCAAAAGGCCTCCTGCTGGGATTAAAATATAAATATAGGACAAAACACACATCACGACAAAAAACAAAACAACACTACATAAAGAGAGACCTAAGACCACAACATAGCAAGGCAGCAACACATGACAACACAGCATGGTAGCAACACAACATGGTACAAACATTATTGGGCACAGACAACCGCACGAAGGGCATGAAGGTAGAGACAATAATACATCACACAAAGCAGCCAAAACTGTCAGTAAGAGTGTCCATGAGTCTTTGAATGAAGAGATTGAGAATAAACTGTCCAGTTTAAGTGTTTGTTGCAGCTCGTTCCAGTCGCTAGTTGCAGCGAACTGAGAAGAGGAGCAACCCAAGGATGTGTGTGCTTTGGGGATCTTTAACAGAATGTGACTGGCACAACGGGTGTTGTATGTGGAGGATGAGGGCTGCAGTAGATATCTCAGATAGGAGGGAGTGAGGCTTAAGAGGGTTTTATAAATAAGCATCAACCAGTGGGTCTTGCGATGGGTATACAGAGATGACCAGTTTACAGAGGAGTTTAGAGTGCAGTGATGTGTTCTACTGATCACCCCAATCCACAGAAGTAGAGACAAATTTGACCCCAATAACTACCGTGGGATATGCGTCAACAGAAACCTTGGGAAAATCCTCTGCGTTATCATTAACAGCAGACTAGTACGTTTCCTCAGTGAAAACAATGTACTGAGCAAATGTCAAATTGGCTTCTTACTATATTATCGTACCACAGACCACGTATTCACCCTGCACACCCTAATTAACAAACAAACCAAAACAAAGGCAAAGTCTTCTCATGCTTTGTTGATTTCAAAAAAGCCTTTGACTCATTTTGGCATGAGGGTCTGCTATACAAATTGATGGAAAGTGGTGTTGGAGGAAGGTAGCCTAGTGGTTAGAGCGTTGGGCCAGTAACCGAAAGGTTGCTAGATCGAATCCCCGAGCTGACAAGGTAAAAATCTGTCGTTCTGCCCCTGAACAAGGCAGTTAACCCACTGTTCCTAGGCCGTCATTGTAAATAAGACTGACTTGCCTAGTTAAATAAGGAGCATTGGTGGCAAATCTGACGGCCGAATGATAAAAAACATCTAGCCGCTCGAGAGCACCCTTACCTGCCGATCTATAAATTATGTCTCTGTAATCTAGCATGGGTAGGATGGTCATCTGAATCAGGGTTAGTTTGGCAGCTGGGGTGAAAGAGGAGCAGTTATGATAGAGGAAACCAAGTCTAGATTTAACTTTAGCCTGCAGCTTTGATATGTGCTGAGAGAAGGACAGTGTACCGTCTAGCCATACTCCCAAGTACTTGTATGAGGTGACTACCTCAAGCTCTAAACCCTCAGAGGTAGTAATAATACCTGTGGGAAGAGGGGCATTCTTCTTACCAAACCACATGACCTTTGTTTTGGAGGTGTTCAGAACAAGGTTAAGGGTAGAGGGTAGAGGTTGGCCGATTTTAATTAGGGCCGATTTCAAGTTTTCATAACAATCGGTAATCTGCATTTTTGGACACCGATTATGACCGATTACATTGCACTCCACGAGGAGACTGCGTGGCAGACTGACTACCTGTTATGTGAGTGCAGCAAGGAGCTAAGGTAAGGTGCTAGCTAGCATTAAACGTATATTATAAAAAACAATCAATCTTAATATAATCACTAGTTAACTACACATGGTTGATATTACTAGTTCATCTAGCTTGTCCTGCGTTGCATATAATCGATGCGGTGCCTGTTAATTTATCATTGAATCACAGCCTACTTCGCCAAACGGGTGATTTAACAAGAGCATTCGCGAAAAAGAACTGTTGTTGCACCAATGTGTACCTAACCATAAACATCAATGCCTTTCTTAAAATCAATACACAAGTATATATTTTTAAACCTGCATATTTAGTTTATTGCCTGCTAACATGAATTTCTTTTAACTAGGGAAATTGTGTCACTTCTCTTGCGTTCTGTGCAAGCAGAGTCAGGGTATATGCAGCAGTTTGGGCCGCCTGGCTCGTTGCGAACTGTGTGAAGACCATTTCTTCCTAACAAAGACCGAAATTTATTAGCCAGAATTGTACATAATTATGACATAACATTGAAGGTTGTGCAATGTAACAGCAATATTTAGACTTAGGGATGTCACCCGTTAGATAAAATACGGAACAGTTCTGTATTTCACTGAAAAAAATAAACATTTTGTTTTCTAAATGATAGTTTCCGGATTTTACCATATTAATGACCAAATGTCTGTGTTATTATATTATAATTAAGTCTATGATTTGATAGATCAGCCTGACTGAGTGGTGGTAGGCAGCAGCATGCTCGTGAGCATTCATTCAAACAGCACTTTCCTGCATTTGCCAGCAGTTCTTCGCTGTGCTTCAAGCATTGCGCTGTTTTTGACTTCAAGCCTATCAACTCCCGAGATTAGGCTGGCAATACTAAAGTACCTATTAGAACATCCAATAGTCAAAGGTATATGAAATACAAATGGTATAGAGAGAAATAGTCCTATAATAACTACAACCTAAAACCTCTTACCTGGGAATATTGAAGACATGTTAAAAGGAACCAGCAGCTTTCATATGTTCTGAGCAAGGAACTTAAACGTTAGCTTTTTTACATGGCACATATTGCACTTTTACTTTCTTCTCCAACACTTTGTTTTAGCATTATTTAAACCAAATTGAACATGAATTATTTATTTGAGACTAAATGGATTTTATTGATGTATTATATTAAGTTAAAATAAGTGTTCATTCAGTATTGTTGTAATTGTCATTATTACAAATATATATATAAAAATCGGCCGATTTAATCGGTATCGGCTTTTTTTGGTCCTCCAATAATCGGTATCGGCGTTGGAAAAACATAATCGGTCGACCTCTAGTAGAGAGCTTGTTGGACACTAAAAGCTTTGTTGTAGAGCATTTAACACAAAATCCGGGGAGCTGAGTATAAGACTATCATCTGCATATAAATGGATGAGAGAGCTTCCTACTGCCTGAGCTATGTTGTTGATGTAAATTGAGAAGAGCGTGGGGCCTAGGATCGAGCCTTGGGGTACTCCCTTGGTGACAGGCAGTGGCTGAGACAGCAGATTTTCTGACTTTTATACACTGCACTCTTTGAGAGAGGAAGTTAGCAAACCAGGCCAAAGACCCCTCCGAGACACCAATACTCCTTAGCCAGCCCACAAGAATGGAATGGTCTACCGTATCAAAGCTTTGGCCAAGTCAATAAAAATAGCAGCACAACATTGCTTAGTATCAAGGGCAATGGTGACATCATTGAGGACCTTTTAAGGTTGCAGTGACACATCCATAACCTGAGCTGAAACCAGATTGCATACCCGAGAGAATACTATAGACATCAAGAAAGCCAGTCATTTGATTATTATAGTTTTTCTAACACTTTTGATAAACAGGGCAAAATAGAAATAGGCCTATAACAGTTCAGATCAGATTGATCTCCCCCTTTAAATAAAGGATGAACCGTGGCTGCCTTCCAAGCAATGGGAACCTCCCCAGAAAGGAGAGACTGGTTAAAAGTTGAGAGATAGGCTTGGCGATGATAGGGGTAGCAGCCTTAAAACTTCTTATGGCTGCAATCCCGGTAACGGGATGATATGACAACAGCCAGTGAAAGTGCAGGGCGCAAAATTCAAAACAACAGAAATCTCATAATTAAAATTCCTCAGACATACTTGTGTCTTATACCATTTTAAAGGTAATCTTATTGTTAATCCCACCAAAGTGTCCGATTTCAAATATGCTTTTCAGCGAAAGCACTACAAACGATTATGTTAGGTCACACCAAACCACAATAAGCACAGCCATTTTTCCAGCGAAAGATAGCAGTCACAAAAAGCACAAATGGAGATAAAATTAATCACTAACTTTTGATGATCTTCATCAGATGACACTCATAGGACTTAATGTTACACAATACATGTATGTATTGTTTGATAAAGTTCATATTTATATAAAGAAATCAGAGTTTACATTGGCGCGTTACATTCACTAGTCCCAAAAACATCCAGTGATAGTGCATAGCCACATCGTTTCAACAGAAATACTCATCATAAATGTAGATGATAATACAAGTTATACACATGGAATTATAGATATACCTCTCCTTAATGCAACCGCTGTGTCAGATTTCAAAAAAACCTTACGGAAAAAGCAAACCATGCAATAATCTGAGACGGAGCTCAGAACAATAGTCAAATTAGCCGCCATGTTGGAGTCAACAGAAACCAGAAATTACATGATAAATATTCCCTTTGATGATCTTCATCAGAATGCACTCCCAGGTCCACAGTAAATGCTTGATTTTTTTCTCGATAATGTCCGTTATTTATGTCCAGTTAGCGCGTTTGGTAAACAATTCCAAAGTCACAAAGCGCATTCACTAAAACATGACAATGTCCAAAAGTTCCATAACAGTCAGTAGAAACATGTCAAACGATGTACTGAATCAATCTTTAGAATGTTGCTAAAATATCTAGTGGAAGCCGTAGGAAGTGAATACTCATTCATATCTCGCTGTGATTTCAATGGGATCTTGGTTGAAACTCGACCAGCCTCAGAATTTCCACTTCCTGTTTGGATTTTTTTTCAGGTTTTTGCCTGCCATATGAGTTCTGTTATACTCACATACATAATTCAAACAGTTTTAGAAACTTCAGAGTGTTTTCTATCCAATACTAATAATAATATGCATATATTAGTAACTGGGACTGAGGAGCAGGCCGTTTACTTTGGGCACCTTTCATCCAAGCTACTCAATACTGCCCCTGCAGCCATAAGAAGTTAAAGAAGAAAGGGTCGAAACCATCTGACCCAGATGTTTTTTTGGGGTCAAGTTTAAGGAGCTCCTTTAGCACCTCGGACTCCGTGACTGTCTGCATGGAGAAACTTTGTAGTAGGGCAGAGGGAAAAGAGGGAGAAGCATTAGAGATAGTCGCATTAGAAGGGGTAAGAGACGAGGAAATGTTGAATGGGCAATGAGGCATGGCTGAGTCATAGGAATCCTGACTTGATGAAGTGGTGATTTAAAGAGCTCAGCCATGTGCTTCTTGTCAGTAACAACCACATCATCAACATTAAGGGACATGGGCAGCTGTGAGGAGGAGGGTTTATTCTCCATGTCTTTAACTGTTTTCCAGAGCTTCTTGGGGTTAGACCCATAGAGAGAGAACTGCTCCTTAAAGTAACTAACTTTGGCCTTCCGGATAGTCTGAGTGCATTTATTTCTCATTTGCCTGAACGAGAGCCTGTCAGCCTGAGTATGCGTGTGCCGAGCCTTTTGCCTAATGCAATTCTTGAGATGGAGTAACTGCAAGATCATGGTTGAACCAGGGGCTGAACCTGTTTTTAATTCTCATTTTCTTTGTGTGCGTGTTTGTTAACAATACCACTGAAAATATAAAAAAAGAAGGTCCAAGCGTCTTCGACAGGGGATCAAGCTGATTTTATATACCATTTTTAGAGGCCAGTTCATGAAGGAAGACTTGCTCATTTTAAAGTTTTTTAGCAAGCGTCTATGACACATCAGGACAGGTCGTTTCACTGACCAGCCATTAAGAACACAGGCTGTAAAACAGTGTTCATTAAGGTCATTACAGAAAACACAAGACTGATACCTATCAGGATAATTTGTGAGGATAACATTGAGGAAAGTAGCCTTTTCTGGGTGTTTTGAGTCATATCTTGTGGGATTGGTAATAATCTGAGAAAGATTTAAGGAGTCTCGTTGCTTTAGGACATGGTCAGGTGGTTTAAGCATGTCTTAGGGCAGTTAGGGTACATGCCGGTGCTGATGGAGGACGATAGCACCAAGCAACAGTCAACAAAAAGCTTTTTGAAAGTTTTAATGCTTAAAACCAGCAAATCAAATTGTTCGGAGACAGACTTGGTGGAGACAACCAAGCACTGAAGGTGATCCTTGGTAAAGATTGCAAAGGTTATAACCAGAAAGGTTAACATCAGTATTCAAAACACTCTTCCTTAACCACGTCTTAGTAATGACAAACACATCTGGAGCTGTGAACCCACACTTTCAATTGATAAATTTTAGGGAATTAAGCTTCTAGTGTTAACGTGCAGAAAACCCTGGCTTTTACGAGAGCAGAAATCAGTGAAGCAGATAGCAGAGCACAAGTCAGAATTGGGGCAAGCAACAGTAGATGGGCTAGGGTGTACATGCTCATTTCCAGATGTCATCAACAGTAATACAATCAAGGCACAGCATATTACAGGGAGAGCTCTGCAGTGTTGATTTATGACACCTGAATGTGCATCAGATGGCAACAAGACCCTATTGTACAGCAATTTCATCAGGTAACATGAATGCAAAGCCGGGGAGAGGTGGTTAGAATAGGATGGAAGGTCAAACGTCGGTGTAACCAATAGAGTCAGAGTCCCGAGTGTGGGAACAAACAGTCTGTCCCACGGTTTGGTAAAGAAAGTTTGTAGTGAACAAAGCATGCAGGAGTCATGAGGCAAATAGAAAAATGCACAAGAAAAAAATAAGCCATTGTAAGTTCAGAGTAACTCGCCCCAACAGTGCGTGTGTGCTGGAGGCGAGCGAAAGCTCAGGAGAGGGGAGTGTGGTGGGGGTACCTGTACCAGACGGGGAGACGGGCCAGGGCAGACGGTGAACAGATCGCCAGGTGGAATCCAAGCAGCATTGCAGCAGGCAATGCCCACTTGGGAGAAGCTTTTATTTCTGGAAGCAGATTTCTTGTAGAAAATGCCAGTGAATGGTCTTTGAACAGCAGGAAGGGGCTTCAAAGGGCGCTTCAAAGATTCCTGCCACTTGTTGGGCCCAAAGTCCTCGACACCCTTTACTTCACACCTCAGTGCTAATTGAAGTTGTATTTGGTCTGTCCTTGCAAGCCTGGCAGCCTTAACTCAGCATTCAGTCCCCATGAAGTAAAATATCATTCTAATGTACTTTTTAAATCTTTTTTTCTTCTTCTTGGTTTTCAAAATAGAATCAGACCAAATACTACTCACTCAGTTCCCGGTTGGACGGTATCCTCAGGTCTCTGCTGTTTGTTTGCTAGAGCACCCTCCGTATAGCTTGGAAAAAGGAAACCTTGGTAGCAGTAATCTCTCTGGTTAATTTTGGTCAAAATTAGGTTTTAGGTTCGAAGACCATGCTGTGGAGGGTAGCATCCTGCATATGTCCCTGCTGAAAAATCTAAGTTTATCTAACTCCAAGTCTTTCCTTTTGTAAAAAACATGTTGAAAAATGTGAGAGCTCACATGCAGCTGTCTCTCTCTCTCACAGTAGTCATTGGGTTTCTGTGTGACTATAGGGAGGACCATCCCGACCTGGTGGAGAGCATGGCAAAGAAAGGTTCTAATGTGCCAGAGAAACCCAGGACACCTCAGCAGCTATGGTACAGTCACGAGAAGAAGGCCTTCCTCAAAACACACGCAGACGTGAGTTACGCTTTTCAGGACCGTTTGTTAGCACCTACAAAAACACAATGTTCACACTCAATGCTAACATGCTAAAGTTGAACTATGTCCATCTGAAGCAACATATATGTTCTTGAATCTATAATATCTGTTACTAGGCGACCACCAAAGACATTAAAGACAGTCTTGGGAAGCAGTGGACACAGCTGTCAGACAAAAAGAGACTCAAGTGGATTGCCAAGTCCCTGGAGATGCACAAAGCATATGAGGTGAGAGCATCCTCAAATATGAGGCACAAGACTCTGAAGATGGCCAAATTACTGCCTGACTTGTATTTCCAAGAGGGTTAATAGATTTTTAACCCGTGACCCCTGTTTGTTTTCCACAGGAGGTGATGAAGGGCTTCATTGAGACTCACCCAGAGCTCAACATGAGCAACGAGGACATCGTCAAGTCCACCCTCACCAAGGCTGAGAGACACCTGAAGGACAAATCTGATGGCAGACCAGACAAACCACCCCCGTGAGTACTAATCCCCACCAGCACACTTTTAATCTTACCACTGGGTGATCACACCGTTAACTGGACATGGTGACAAGGGTTGTGACCGTGTTGTGTATTCTGTGTGTGTTTTAGGAATGGTTACTCCATGTTCTGTGCTGAGTTGATGTCCAGTATGAAGGACGTGCCCAGTACAGAGCGCATGGTCATGTGCAGCCAGCAGTGGAAGCTGCTGAAACAGAACGAGAAGGACGGCTACCAGAAACGCTGCGAGCAGGTCTGTACTTCACTAGCAGGTGGACTGGTCACTCCATTGTTGACTTTTTGGACATGTTGTCAGAAGTCTTAAGTGCTCAGGTTTTCACAATTCTGTTTTTCAGAGAAAGAAAGAATACGAAGTCGAGATGAACCGGTTTCTTTGTGTAAGTTTGTTTTTCAACATGTATGTGTGTGTCTATATACAGTTGAAGTCGGAAGTTTACATGCACTGACACGGAACCCAAACCGGCTGCGCGCGTGTGCCATCGTGCATACATTTATTTTGTCTCCCAACACCAAACGTGATCACGACACGCAGGTTAAAATATCAAAACAAACTCTGAACCAATTACATTAATTAATTTTTAAAAGCATTAAACATGTATGGCAATTTAGCTAGCTTGCTGTTGCTAGCTAATTTGTCCTGGGATATAAACATTGAGTTGTTATTTTACCAGAAATGCACAAGGTCCTCTACTCCGACAATTAATCCACACATAAAACGGTCAACCGAATCGTTTCTAGTCATCTCTCCTCCTTCCAGGCTTTTTCATCTTTGAACTTATATGGTGATTGGCATCTAAACTTTCATACTATTACCATGACGACCGGCAACAGAGTTCGTCTTTCAATCACCCACGTGGGTATAACCAATGAGAAGGCACGTGGGTACCTGCTTCTATAAACCAACGAGGAGATGAGAGATGCAGGACTTGCAGCGTGATCTGCGTCAGAAATAGAAAGGACTTCTATTTTAGCCCTTGGCAATGCAGACGTGCGCTAGCAGTGTGGGTGCAATAATTGAATAACATAGATTTCTAAATTTATTTTGGAGTCATGAACTTGTTTTTCAACCACTCCACAAATTTCTGGTTAACAAACTATAGTTTTGGCAAGTCAGTTAGGACATCTACTTTGTGCATGACACAAGTCATTTTTTCCAACAATTGTTTACAGACAGATTATTTCACTTATAATTCACTGTATCACAATTCCAGTGGGTCAGAAGTTTACATACACTAAGTTGACTGTGCCTTTAAACAGCTTGGAAAATTCCAGAAAATGATGGCTTTAGAAGCTTCTGATAGGCTATTTGACATCATTGGGTCAATTGGAGGTGTACCTGTGGATGTATTTCAAGGCCTACCTTCAAACTCAGTGCCTCTTTGCTTGACATCATGGGAATATCAAAAGAAATCAGCCAAGACCTCAGAAAAAAATGTGTAGACCTCCACAAGTCTGGTTCATCCTTGGGAGAAATTTCCAAACGCCTGAAGGTACCACATTCATCTGTACAAACAGTAGTACGCAAGTATAAACACCATGGGACCACGCAGCTGTCAAACCGCTCAGGAAGGAGACGCGTTCTGTCTCCTAGAGATGAACGTACTTTGGTGAGAAAAGTGCAAATCAATTCTAGAACAACAGCAAAGGACCTTGTGAAGATGCTGGAGGAAACCGGTACAAATGTATCTATATCCACAGTAAAACGAGTCCTATATCGACATGACCTGAAAGGCCGCTCAGCAAGGAAGAAGCCACTGCTCCAAAACGCCATAAAAAAGCCAGACTACGGTTTGCAACTGCACATGGGGACAAAGATCGTACTTTTGGAGAAATGTCCTCTGGTCTGATGACAAAAATAGAACTGTTTGGCCATAATGACCATCGTTATGTTTGGAGGAAAAAGTGGGAGGCTTGCAAGCCGAAGAACACCATCCCAACCGTGAAGCACGGGGGTGGCAGCATGATGTTGTGGGGGTACTTCACAAAATAGATGGAATCATGAGGATGGAAAATTATGTGAATATATTGAAGCAACATGTTAAGACATCAGTCAGGAAGTTAAAGCTTGGTCGCAAATGGGTCTTCCAAATCAACAATGACACCAAGCATACTTCCAAAGTTGTGGCAAAATGGTTTAAGGACAACAAAGTCAAGGTATTGGAGTGGCCATCACAAAGCCCTGACCTCAATCCGATTACAACATTTGTAGGTAGAACTGAAATGGCATGTGCGAGCAAGGAGGCCTACAAACCTGACTCAGTTACAACAGCTCTGTCAGGAGGAATGGGCCAAAATTCACCCAACTTATTGTGGGAATCTTATGGAAGGCTATCCAAAACATTTGACCCAAGTTAAACAATTTAAAGGCGATGCTACCAAATATGATGTGATGAAAGAAATAAAAGCTGAAATAAATCATTCTCTACTATTATTCTGACATTTCACATTCTTAAAATAAAGTTTTGATCCTAACTGACCTAAGACAGGGAATTTTTACTGGGATTAAATGTCAGGAATTGTGAAAAACTGAGTTTAAATGTATTTGGCTAAGGTGTATGTAAACTTCCGACTTCAACTGTATCTAGTGAATGAGAGCAGAGGCAGTATGTATGTTATTTACTCAGTGTCTGTCTGTCTGCAGAGTATATCAGAGGAGGAGCAGCAGCGTGTGCTGGGGGAGCAGAAGATGATTGGCTTTAAGAAGGGCAGCGGGGGCAGCAAAAAGAAGAGCAGAGCAAAGGTAAGTCCCACAATGTGTCAGTATCACTCACCTCATCAGCTCCACATATTTCACAATAACAATCATAGGGAAGTATGAAATGGAGATGACTGTAATTTTATCAATCTCAGACAAAATAGAAATTGACTGTAGTATGCATTATTTCAGAGGGGATCAATAAAGTTGTATTGAATTGAAAAAAGCTTCCATCGCTTAAATTGCAGCCTAGCCCAGAGAAGCCCAAAAGGCCCATCTCGGCCATGTTCATCTTCTCTGAAGAGAAACGTCCCAAGCTGCAGCAAGAGCGACCAGACCTGTCTGACAGTGAGCTCACCAGGCTGCTGGCACGCATGTGGAACGAGCTCTCAGATAAGAAGAAGGTACACACACCCCAGTTTAATACACACTACCATAGTGCAGCTGAGGGAGGGTTCTGAGCAGTAAGATGCAGTATATAAATATCTATGGTATAGAATAAAATGCAGTTCAATGCATGACCGCATCAATTATATGGCATCGGCTTGTGTCGATGAAAGGGGATTACTGGTTTCAGCCTCTACCTGTGATTGTTAGCTAAATAACTGACGTTGTCTTCCCCCTGTAGGAGAAGTACAAGCGTCTTGAAACGGTCTTGAAGGCAGAGTCTGTGAAGAAGGGACAAGAGGAGCGCAGCCGGCTGCCAGACACTCCCAAGACTGCACAGGACATCTGGCAGCAGAGCGTCATAGGAGACTACCTGGCCAGGTTCAAGGTGGGTGACACAACTATGGCCTTGGATCAGGACTGCCTTTTAAAGCATGTCAACTCCTTCTCCCCTTGTCCTTACTATCTACCTCATTCTTCCTGTGCTTTACAGAACGACCGGCCAAAAGCCCAGAAAGCCATGGAAGCCACTTGGAACACCATGGAGAAGAAGGAGAAGATCATGTGGATCAAGAAGGCAGCTGAGGACCAGAAACGATACGAGGTAAGTGGAATCCAATGTGTCTGAAAGGCAGAGGCCCCAGACATTTAAGTGTCCATTGAGACTTACTGGCACTCTTTTTGCTGACAGAGGGAACTGAGTGAGATGCGCTCTCCTGCAACCATCATTGCTTCAGGGAAGAAGATGAAATTTGATGGTGAACCCAAGAAACCCCCATCGTGAGTGTATTTCTGATGGAGTGCTTCTGTCTGTGTTTTTGATAAACTTACTTCACTGTGTTCAACTATAACTATATTGATCTAGGATTTGTAAATGTACCTTTCAGGAATGGCTATCAGAAGTTCTCTCAGGAGATGCTGTCCAACGGAGAGCTGAACCACCTCCCTATGAAGGAGCGCATGGGGGAGATCGGGGGCCGCTGGCAGAGGCAGCCCCAGAAGGAGAAAGACCGCTACAAAAAGATCGCTGAGGAGAAACAGAAGCTGTACAAAATAGAGCTGGAGCGGTGGCTGGCGGTACGCCATCTTTGATTTGTTGCTGACACTAAGTGCATTGAACATCCTAGCAATTGTGTGCCTGTAATGACCTGACAAATTAAAATGTCCCTGCTTTCACAGAGCTTGTCCTCACAAGAAAGAAATGTGTACAAGGAGTACAACTCACAAGTAAGTTGTCCGTGCTATTCTATTATGCCTTAGAGTGAGAGTATTCACAAACTCTCCCTGTAGTTGCTGGCAAATGAACATGTAAACAAACTGAGTGTTAATCCTATTGTCTCCTATTGTCTTCCTCAGAAAAGAAAAACCCCAGTGAAACCAGGAGGCACTGCAGCCAAAGTTAAGGCCAAGGTAACCAAGAAGTCGGTAAGTCCCAGCTCTGTTCAGTTTATCATTACCACTCTACTTTTACTACTCTGCTCTAAGTCAAACATCATTCATCTCTGACAATCAATCTTCCCCCAGGACACAGAGGATGATGATGACGAGGAGGAAGAGAAGGAGGCTGCCTCATCAGATAACGATTCGTCCAGTGCAGAGGACAGTGAGGAGGAAGATGATGATGATGACGACGATGTTAGTTTTTTGACTTGTGTGAAATTCATCATTGCTGTTGGAAATTATAATGGTGCCCTTGACTGACATGACATGAGGCTAATGTTCTTGTTGTGCGACACCTCCTCTTGCAGAATGAGGAAGACAACGATGATGATGACGATGAGGAGGCGGAGGATAAAGAGAACAAGTCGGAGGGGAGTAGCAGCAGTGATTCGAGCTCAGTGGAGACGTCGGACTCTGATTCAGACTGAAACTGGTCCGTTGTGACCCAAGAGAGACTGAGCAGCGCTGAGCCAAGAGTTCAGGGAGCGCTGCCACTGTGCCGGCCCTGCTCTCCTCACAACCCACCACCAGAGGGAGCCCCTGCCCCACCATGTCCATTTCTCACTCGCTTTCTCTCTTCTGTGTTTCTTCATTGGTGTTCTGTACAAGGAGGGTGAAGACCCTAACACCACCACATCATGACCTTCATCTGTTATTCCTCCAACCCTGCCTTGACCTGCTCCCCTGCCCAGCCCACACCGCTGGGTTCAGGTGGGGACATTTGGCTTCCTTTCTATATTCTGTGGCTAATACGTTTCTATTAGTTGTTTTTTGGGTGACTGTTGATTTTGGGCCCATCCTGTTTTGTCTGTGTCTGTCAGATGCTAGAGGCCACGGTTGTGAAGGGGTGAGTTGTGAACAGGCCTCCTAGAGCCAAAGAACCTATTTGTCTGTGGGATTATTTTGGGGTGGGGGTGCAGGGGACCAAATAATTGCACTCTTGAGAATGTTTCCTTTAGTCTTTTGTTCTTCAGCGCCTCTCAACTTTCTTCCTGCTCTCAATGTGTATGTTTTAATTAGTAGGTTCTTAACGAGGTGGTATCTTCAGGAAAAATTAAGCCATTATGACTGTCTCTTGTTGTTGCTGGAAATTTAGAGGAGATGTATTCATCCACAGTTTTAGTTAGATTTGGATGCATTTAGAAAAATGGCTTTTACCTGTCTTTGACAGGTATTCAAGTTCAAAGGTGACTGACAGTCTATTTATTTATGCTACATAGAAATGCGTCCAAGCTTTTTTGGGGGACAATTTCAAGGGTCTTTGTGGAGCAAGTCCAAGACAATTCGGTTTGACTCATGTTGATTCTCATGTTGATTTTTCAGTTTAGATTTGTTCATCCACTGGCCTGTTGAACAGAATAAATAATGAATGTTTCTTAGTGGTATCAAAGGAATATATCGTTTATCGATTAAGAGTTTTTGCTTGCCACTCTATTTTTGCCCGGACTGCAGATATGAGATTTAATTCCAAACAGACTATGTTGTACAATTTAATATTGGTTTTGATTTCTTCCTTGAACCACTGTTTTACACTTCTATTTGTTCTAAAGCTGATTTAATGAATTTGTTTTAATAATGTCAAGGGCTGTGGTCAGTTCCATTTGAAATCAGGGATAGATTTATTTTAAATAAAATAAAATTGACACCAACCCCGATATTCTTTTACTCGAAGTATCCCAAAAAAGCTTTGCACTTAATGTAAGCCTGTCCCATACTTCCTGTGGTCAACAGTCAACTGTTCAGCCCCTTCATGTGTATGTGTGAGAGCGACTGCATTGGTGTGTGCTGACTGTGGCTTTGATTATCTACCCTTCTCCATGTGTTACTTCTCCACTCCCCAAGGATTAAAAAACATTTGCTTGGTGAGAGAATGGGATAGACGGAGTTCCTAAAAATGTGTCTTACACCAGTCGCATGCTTTTAAATCCTTGAGGGGCAGTGAACAAGTTTGCACTTAGGGGAGAAGGGTACAGAAACCGACTGCAATCTGTGAAGGATGTATGTGCCTGCGTGGTGTAGGAGGCACATCTCATCCCATTACCACACAAATACCTTGATGTAGATTTTTTTAATGCCCTTATCTCAAAATGATTGAAGCCGAGTCATGTGTGGTCCTGTTGGTTACCAGCACAAGGCCAGATGCGTTAGACGACCCACTGGACAGGTTATGTCATAAGTTTAACTTGTTTCCAGGACAGTACAATGGGTTAACAATGGCCCCAGTTTTAAATGGGACTGAGTTAGTCAATTTCTAAATCTCATAATTGTTGACTGAATAACACCAGCATGGTGGGCTATATATGATTTGGTGAAGGGAATGTGGGAAATATTATGGAGGGTGGGATACTGGATTCGGGAAAAGGGATTTGGGGATACAACATACTGTTGTATTGTATTTGTAAATATTGCTTTTTTTTGTATTGTGTGGAATTACTTTGATTTGTAGTTGGATTTATTTGGCCAAGTCTTGTCAGTGGCTCCATCTGAGGCGTGAGTCCATTGCTTGCAGGGGAAACGTTTTTGATTGTATTTGTCCGTTTTAGTTATCTCTCCCCATGTTGGTTTCTTTGTATAAATGACTAAATGAGAATGGCTTTACAGATTTGTACTGCTGATCATTTGACACATTTTTGATGTTTTCTATAGCGGAGGGTGTTATATCCCTGCGGAGGGTGTTATATCCCTGCTATTTAAGCATTTGGAAAATAAACTTGGTCTTTAATAAAGTATACATATTGCATTCATTATTTTTTTACAAATGATTGTAGGTGTTATGTGATGGATGTTGAAGACAATTGCCTACTGAAAATGGATAATGGACCACCTCAAATAATATGTTCGAAATGCCGACCAAACAATAGTGTCCTAAATAAATGGATAAATTAGAATTTCGTCAAATGTACAACTAGCTATACCCTAATCTGTGGTTTGGTTGTTTCATGAGAAATAATCGATAAACGATCACCGTGATTATTTCACATCTTCCCTTTCCGTCAATAACATAAATGGCCACTCGCGAGAGGGGGCGGATCCAGACATCCGATGTTTTTTCTATTTAATTATTGCATATCCAATTATAAATTAAATGTATGCACTTAAGTACAGTCACTTGAGTTGATTAGAAGTTAATTTCCTTTCTCTGACATTTTTTCCCTACTTTAGGCCAAGTAATACGGCACGGCGAACCTCGGTGATCGTTTAGTGATGTCTGTTAGGAAGGAAAATGGCAGCCTCTTTTTACATTTTCTTATCATTTCCCTTTGACTGCTCTGCTGGATCACATTTTAATGACTAGTTAATAGCTACAACAACATGTATCATCCTAGCTAGATACAATGTAGCAAAATAATCTCTTGTCAATGTCCAGCTAAACTGTAACGGCTAACGGTTCAATCATAGATTGGTCGTTGATGGTGAGTGCGAGCTGACCAGTATGATATTTTCTGTAAAGAAATCATTGAAATAATTGTACGTACCCTTATTAGTAAGATTATGTACAATGAGCTGATTTGTTAGCTAGCTATGTTTTTGCTATCGGTAGCAGATATTAGGAAAATATTTGTTTTCAGTTGTTACTGCGTTCTATCCTAGCTAATATCGAACGTTAGCGCAAGCTAGCACGTAGTAGCTAGCCGTGTCTTAATGCTCACTCTAGTCTCTAGACAATACAACTGTTCTGGCTTTACTTTCGTTTTTGTTCTGGTTCTGTCTTGTATTGTGTAGCCGCGACACCAAATTGACTAATTCAGTGAAATGTATTTGTTTATTTGTTTCAACAGCTAACCAAAACAATATCAGGCAGTCACCTCTGCCAACTATTGGCGAATAAGAGGTCTCAACTGAGTGTCGGTGCTCCTTTGTAAGTGTTGATTCAGTCTCACTCTGGGACTTTTGTGGGGTTTTGTCCAATAAATGGATAATCTCTTGTCTCATCACTTATTTTTTATTGTTTGAATGAGTTATATTAAATCACTAAATGTGTGTATTTCCTGTTTTCAGCTCTGTTGTCCACCATAGCTGTGCCATGTAGAAGGCAGTGATTCGCCCTTAAACTTTTGCAAATGAAAATGGAGGATATGTCTCTGTCGGGCCTGGACAACACCAAGCTAGAGGTGAGTAGTGGACTACACTTTCACCATCCTATCATGTTTGGTGGTAGTTGTCCTGCTTTAAAACAGGAAGTTGCTCATGTAGTTTCCTTTCCTTTGTGACTCTGCTTTATTTTTTGCTGCCCTCCACAGGCCTTGGCTCAGGACATCTACTCGGACCTGGTGGAGGACGCCTGTTTGGGCCTGTGTTTCGAGGTGCATCGTGCTGTCAAACAGGGCTACTTCTTCCTGGATGACACTGACCAAGAAAGCATGAAGGACTTCGGTTAGGACCTAAGTGCTTTCTCCTGGGTCTGGTTATCTGGTTCATCTCTGCCTTTAATTTGTTAGTTTATCTTTCATGTATGTTCTCGCCTTGCTCCGTAGAAATCGTTGACCAACCAGGAGTGGACATTTTCGGGCAAGTGTACAATCAGTGGAAAAACAAGGAGTGTGTGTGTCCCAACTGCAACCGGAGCATTGCTGCGTCCCGCTTTGCCCCTCATCTGGAGAAATGCTTGGGCATGGGGCGCAACAGCAGCCGCATCGCCAACCGCAGGTCAGCAAGGGGCCCTGGACGTGGACACTACACTACAATGTGACATAGAAAACAAACCAATACATTCCTCAAGTGAATGGGCAATTCTGATAATTTTCTTGATATTGGTCTACAGAATAGCAAGCAGTAACAACATGAACAACAAATCAGAGAGTGATCAGGAAGACAATGATGACGTCAATGACAATGACTGGTCGTATGGCTCAGAAAAAAAAGGTGAGAATTTAACAAGTGTGAATCCCTGTCTGAATGTTTTTTTGTGACTGTAGCTGAACAAGCACATCTATGCTTGTCTTACTCCCCTCTATTTTCCCTCTGCAGCTAAGAAGAGAAAGTCAGATAAGGTATTTTTACATTCTTTGAAACAACATGTACCTTTGGTAAGTTTCATTGCTGTGGAGATATTTATTCATGTTTTGTATGTTGTGTTTTTGTCCACATGTAATTGCAACGAGGCCAATAGATAAAAAATAACCTTAAGGATTTCTGTTATCCCTCTGTCCTTTCTGCTAAGGCCGGGATGATACCAGTATCGCATTAGTCGTTAGTATCGTGGCAAGGAAACTTCTTTAGGAAAACAGCCCCAATGTTGGAAACAAACATCATTAAGTTCTTATCCAGTCACATTTATTTATTTTACAAGCTATTGTGCAAATTTTACAAACGGCAGCTTTTTAAAGGACCAAATAGTTTGCTCTGCTTTGTGTTTGATTATTTTTTTGCCATACTGGTATTGTCACAGACCTACTTTCTGCTTACAAGCATGGCAAGGATGAACATTTTAGATTTTTTTTACAAATTCAATTGGATCAAGGGGTGTGTGCTTCACTTTTCCTGTTGCATGCTTCGCTAGTTGTTTGTGATATGTTAATCTAGATCAGTGTGAATCTAAATTGACAGTTCTTCTCTTTTTGTGTATTATTTCCTTAGAATCCAAATTCACCCAGAAGATCAAAATCTGTAAAGCATAAAAATGGTGAGTATAACGTAAACTCACCCCATTCTGTACAAATGTGCGCAACCGCAACATTCAAACGAGGCTACAAAGAAAACTAATGGGACTGTAGCGACTGTGTTGACTTCAAAATCGGGGGTGTGAACTACGTTTCTATTCAAGCGTTGATCAACATGGTAATGGCTCTATAGTATTGGAGGAAAGTAGAAAAAACAGACCCTCCGTTACATCGTGACGTGTCTGTAACGTACAGCACGCATAAAGCAACTATTTATGTCTTACAATCTCTCTCCACCAGGTGTAGCACTTCATCCTTTAAAAACAAGAAATGGACAGTGACGGGGGTAAGGGGGGGATACCTAGTAATTTTTTGCGTCATCATTGCATGCGATCATCATTCTCAAAGCCGCTGTTTACTTCTAAGATCACTTTAGCGCCGCCCTAAAAACCCGATTCAAATTCGACACGAACCTTCAAATAGGTATGTAATGACACATTATATAAACTCTTTATAGTGTTTTATTTACATTTTAGAGGCGATAAGTTGGACAGATCGAGTGAAAAAAAGCAATTTTCCCAAACAACATCTCTCCTTCTCACTATCACGCATTAGTTTTGCTTCCCCGCCCGCCATTTTTTTAAAGACCCGACGGAACTCATTGCCTTGTTGAATTACGCAGAAACGGGCAGCGTGGGGGTCATGTAATTGATTCTGTTGGAAAGGGGAGAAATTGTGCTTTACAATGGTATTGACATTACAGTTGATCTGGAAGTATTACGTTTTTGGTGCGCTAAAATAAGGTCAATTGTAAGGACCAAGGTGATGTACAAATGTGAGTGAGTTTACGTTACCTCTTAGAACCCATGTAAGATGCAGGTGAAGTGACAAACTATAAGCTGTGTGTCATTTACATTTACTGAATCCTGACTGCATAATGCATTTCCCTTCTGGAATGTAAATATTTTCCAATTGAAACACATGATTAGAATGGCATTTTTCTTTTTTAATCCTAGTGGCAATCAGTAGATAAAACAATAACAAGGCATTGTCCCCGCCCCTTATTCTGTAAAAAGCTGAGGGATTGTGCAATAATTTTTTTTACCACTCAAATGAATAGGAAGAGCAATGGATGCAAGGACTGACCATCGTGATATCAAAGTTATAGTTTTGAGGCTGTATAGTGTTTTGTTAACAAACATTGGAGTACAACAAGTTCTGATGGGGTATGACAGTTTAAGTTATATTCTTCAAGAATCAATGGGTATATATCATTAATTTATAAATCCTAAAATGGATGTAGCAACTGCAGATTGTCCCTTTTTTTTTTTTTTATGTCATTTGTCAATATAATTTCTCAATCAGCATTTATTTTACTGAAATTCACACTGATATTCATACTAAATTGCATACATTTCTGCTTATACAATGCATTCTGATATACAGAATATTATATGTGTATGGTCTCATGGTGTTTTGGTTGTCGGGAGTTGTGGGAATGTTCTAGAGTCCAGACTCTCTGTAGCCTTGAAATGGAAGTGTGTAGGTGAAGTCGAACATAGAGCCCACTCCTGAATACACCCAATTTATGGCCCTACTTTGTGTGTGTTTGTGTGCGTGAAAGTTTTAGAGTAGTTGGTTGAATGGTTGGGGATGTTTTACACTCTGGTCGTTTCAGTATTGCTGGGGCCAAAGCCTTGTTGCAGATCAGGAAGCTCCGTGCGTGCCGTTGAGAGATGATGCATTTCCTCAGTGATCGGAAGGGGCTGATTACTGCCAGGCCAGCTCTATAATGCCCTCCCCCACTTCAATGTAGGGTCAAAGGTCAACCCGAGAAGAATCTGGGAAAGAACCCTGCCGTTTTGGGGATAGTATATCAGGAAAAGTGTGCCTGGAGTTTGAACTTTCATTCCTAAGGAAATTAACCTTGGCAGAGACCCAGGGTGTCTCCAAAATCCATTGAGAATGTTAATGTGGCCTTCTGGATTCTTCACGATAGATGGCCATTGAAGGAGTCTGCTGCTTAAATCCAGGTCAAAAGCACAATGTTAGCAGAATACAGACGTAGTATAGTATGAAAAGGATCAGAAGCAGCATTGAAGATGAGGATAAGCAATTAAGATATCAGGCGAAGGCCGACTCTTCGTGCTCCACAGTCTCCTGTTTGCTTGATGATTTTAATTTGACATGGATCATGGTGCAAAGCTAATGAGCTGAGAATGACTTACAGGAAGCTGACAATTGTGTGCAATAAATCACAGTTCAGCCTCCAGTTTTCAGTTCTTTGTATGTAATATATCAATTTATTTTCTGTATTGTGTTATATATTGTTTAACTAGTTCAACACTTGAGTGAAAAAAATCATGTCAGATGATAGTCTGGTCCCGGTAATGATAGACTACAGTCAGGTCTCTAAAGCAGACCAGCTGCTTATCTCTTAGTTTCTCAGGTGACTCAACAAGTCCTCTTGTGCATTATCCTATCCATTATCTACTTGACATATTCATGCTTTTGTTTGCATTTATTTTTTATTTTTGTCGTTTTGTATCATGTCTTCATTGATTCTTGATTTCCTGATTGTCCATGTTTCTTGTGAAACGGTGCTGCTATCTTCTATGGAGCGTCAAGGATGTTCCAATGTAATAAATGACCTGAACTCAATCCACACCAGTTTGATCGACCTGTCATTTGTGGCTTTGGCCCTTAAAGTGCTGCTCAATTTCAATCACAGATTGATTAAACCATTCAAATATATTTTGCCTTATGCTTATGCATAAATATGCTTGCTTTTGCAGCACGTATATAATAATCAATTATGATCTCTTACCTCACTGGTCAATAGCTAGAGAGACCTTTGCTTCATCCCGTCATAAACTACATTTTACGTATTTTTTCTCAGACATAGGAATCAATTGTTTGTGACATGTAATATTGTGGATATTGCACTAAATGTAATCACTGCTGTATTTCATGGTTGGTGGTGGTTGTGTGCATCATCTGTGTCTTTGGGAGTCAGTGGCAAGTAGACTGATAGATCATATGCTGTTCTCTTTTTCAGGGGAGCTTAGTAATAGTGTCAATGCAGATCCATACAAGGTAACCAGAATCCATTTTTCTGATGGTTCACACCTACATATCTATTAGTGTGTTGATGTCTGTTATCGTTCTCTCTCCCTCACTGCAGTACAACTATAACACTGGCATCAATTACGAAACTTTAGGCCCTGACGAACTGAGGTCTCTGTTGACAACAGTGAGTCATTTTCATTTATCCATTCTACCATCCATCCACAAGTCTAACTGTATATCGGATCACATCTAAAATCTCAAGAGATTTATCAGCGGTGTGTATGACTGGCTTCTCTAACTACACTGCCCCCTGTCTGCAGCAATGTGGAGTGATCTCGGAGCACACCAAGAAGATGTGCACCAGGTAGGGATTACTCTGCACGCAGACACAGCACATGCACCTCTAATAGTCTTGTCATTTCCACCTAACGTCCTATCAGCTACACGGAGTGCGCACACATACCTTTATCACACAAACTCATTAATACATTTTGTTTCTCAAGCGCTGGCACTAGATGTTAGCTTGAGTCAAAGTTGCTGATTATGATCATGAGCCATTCAGGGTTGTACTGTGCCAGACAGACATCTTCCTGGAAGTTTGATGTCAATGTCACTATGTCCTGTGTCCATCCCTCAGCCTGCCCCTTACTATGGACCTTACCAGGTTCTCAGAGGTGTTTGTTAAACTAGCTAGTCAGGAAGGTCTTCCGTGACTTGAATGACGTGTGTTCCGGACAAGTGGTAAACCTGTGGCCCAACTCCATTATGGAGGCTGCCAACAGACACTCATGGTTACTGTTCTGCATGTTGTTTCCGTGAGACCTTTAACATGATCAGTTTCATTGGTGTGTTGTGATCATGTGTAGTTGGGACTGATTTTTGGGGTACACAAGTGGCAACTCTATGATTCTCAATTATTTTCCATTTCCTTTATAACATACAGTATTTATTAGATGATTGGGGTCAGTTATTGGCTAATTTTCTTTTAAATGTATACTGAACAAAAATATAAACTAAACATGTAAAGTGTTGGTCCCATTTTTCATGAGCTGAAATAAAATATCCTAGAAATGTTCCATACGCACAAAAAGCTTATTGTGTGTATTAATGTGTTTACATCCCTGTTGGTGGGCATTTGAAAAGTATTTCTGTCTGTAATAAAGCCCTTTTGTGGGGGGGAAAACTCATTCTGGCTCCCCAGTGGTTGGACCTACAGTCGGCCCACCCATGACTGCGCCCCTGCCCAGTTATGTGAAATCCATAGATTAGGGCCTGATTTCCTTCTATGAACTGTAACCCGGTAAAACCTTTGAAGTTGTTGCATGTTGCGTTTATATTTTTGTTCAGTATAATACCAAACTGTGTAAAATTAGTGAAACAATTCATATTTGATTGGACTAAACAACAGATATTTTCCAATTGGACTATGTAAGACCCTGATTGGACACTGCCTGCCTTACGTGGTGAGAGACTAACTGGACATTGTCAGTGAGCAAACATTAATCTCTAACCTCCAAACTCTGACACCTGACCCATCATCTGATTGGTCACTGGCAGTGTCTGTTTCTGTCTCTCTCCCACTCTTGTCTCTGCCGTGGCCCTGAGTAGGCGGGGCCACTGTGCATTGTGGGCAGGTGTTTCTCAGGTGTTTGTAATGCCACGTTGTGTCCCTGCCAGGTCCCAGCGGTGCCCCCAGCACACGGACGAACAGAGGAGGGCCGTCAGGGTGTTCCTCCTGGGGCCGTCCGCGTGAGTGTGCCCCTCCCCCGCCCCTCAGGCCTCCATTGGTTCTGACTGGTTTATTCCTAGAACTGATATATTTTATCTTGATTGGTGCCTGTTGTGTCCCTAAATGTACAGGTGTTTGCTTGAGGAGTTGTATTGAATGACTATGTATTTATTGTGGATGTTTTGTGCCAGTTAGATGGACAAGCCTTATCATTGAGGGTGGACTATGTTAGTTAGCTACTGTATGAGCACTCATGGGGCCAACTGTATGGCCTGGATGTGTACTACAGTAGGTGTGCTGTATGGCAGATTGAATGGCTCCACCATGTGTCCTGCTGCTGTCCCAGTGGCTGATCTGAGCGGCTGTTGTCTCTGTCAGGTCGTCTCTGCCCGATGCAGACACAATGGTGGAGAGTGACTGCTACGACGCCTCAGACGGACAGGTTCTCATGAGTCGCCTACAGTGGGACGGATCCTCAGACATCTCCCCCTCCGATTCAGCCTCCTCCAAAGCCAGTAAGAGAACCGAATTCAGGTCCACATTCTGTACGTTCATTACAGTGAAAGTCGGTCTCATCTCATGCCCTGCTCTCGATCTCTCTCCCAGGCACCAACAACTCAGACTCTAAGAAGCCCAAGAAGAAGAAGTCTCTTGGCCTAAACAGCACAGGAGGAGGAGGAGGAGGAGGAGGAGGCGGCAGTGGGAGTGGAGGGGGAAGTAGCTCCCAGAGTAGTCTAGTAGGCCTATCCAACAGAAAGAAGAAGCCCAAACTTCCTGTTCCCCCTGCCCCCAGTATCTATGACAACCTAAACTAGTGTAGTCCCAGTCTGCCCCCCCCCCCCCCCCCCCCCCCCCCCCCCCCCCCCCCCACCGTACCCAGGAAGGTGACTGGAGGGTGACATGGAATTCTGAACCAAGCTTCATCCAGACAAGTCATGGTCTCATACCTAACAGAGGTGCAGATGATAACCCATTAACTCACATCCACTCACTCACACATTAATATCAGCTCTGATTAGCCCAGGGGTTGTAACTTCTCTTTATTCATAAATGGACACAGCACCCCTTCATTTGAACACAATTCTTAGTTGTTGTTGAAGACAATATTTTGCAATTCCAGTTATAAAGAAACATGGGTCATTGATTGTTCACTTTAATAGTTTTTTTGTTAGTCAGTGATTTAGGCTTCAGACATGGACCAATCACACTCCGCTTTTTTGCACTCTGATTTGTTTTCTCCTGAAAACATTGCTTTCTTTTTGACTGTCTCTGTTTAGGAGGGGACTTGTGGACTAATTGCATCACCTTACGGCTACAGCTTTGTTATTAATGTGGTGGGGGATGTCAGTGCCATCTTGTTGTCTCACCAGTATTGGGGTACTTGATGGTGACTTTATCCGTACTAGCATTTTATTGCACATTGGTGTATGTGTGGGTGCATGTGTGTATGAATGTTTGTTGTGTAAAGTTGACTGTTTTCCATGTTGTGGGCCTGTGTGTGTGATTTCATTTGTTTTCAGATTACTATGCATCTCTGAATGTGCCATTGTGGTTGAATCAGTATGTGTTATTTAGAATATTTCACTTTTTTGGTTTATATAATGTCTGCACTCAGTAAATTGTAAATGCAGATGTTGACATGTATCATGGAGTGAGCCAGTGTGTTTTTGTATACCGATACATGTGGTATGATGACCTATGTAAAAGAATCATGATTTAATTGGATACTGTATACATACATGGTAACCTCTCTACCATACACAGCTTAATGCTAAACAGTGCTTCTTCCCTGTCTATCTTTACTGTTTCATACTCAGTCTGAAGCTTCTCCAACCTGCTTCTGCTGCAAATCACAATATCACTCTATACAAGTTGTAGATCTCGCATTGCTTCCTGTTGAATAATGCTATAGTATAGTCAACCTGCTTTTTTCTCTCAATAATACTCTAGGTCAATATGCATCACTTGACTTGCTTTCAAAGTCTGTCTCTGCGCTTGTAGGAATTCAAATCCGCCACCACTTGCAACAGAAGTGCCATGGCTGTTGCATGGGATATTTCAGACTGTTATTCTTGCCATTTTCAGTTTTACTCTAGCTAACGAGTTAAGTTTGATATATATTGTTATTCATTCCTGTTTGAGAGGCCCACCAGACTATACTTGCTAGGGAGAATCTTATATACCCTGAGCTTTCATTTAGAACATTCAGCCAGTGAGTAAGTATGACATCACTTTAATGTGCCCTAAAAGAATCAACCTTCAAGTGAAAAAACACCTATTTTGGGTATGGCTCATTTCATTTGTCCCTCTTTACTGACAGGGTAAAGAACGGCCTGTATTTCTAATGCTGCGTAACTGTTTATTTGTGTGTCTCTGAACAATATGACTGTGGACAAATGACGCAATAGAAAGTGTCTTCACAAAACCAAAACTTTTTTCATGCACGAGTGTGTGCATGTGCAAGTGCAAATATGTCAATTGTATATTAATGTGATGCACAGCTAGGTTTTCTTTATATCTCAGTTTCCCATGTGTACAGAGGTTTCTTTGTCTGAGTAAAATGAAGTGTCATTCAGATTTCTTGCGTTTTGTCATTTTGTCCAATATCAGACATACTCCCTCTTTACACAGGGACTGATTGGTTTGAATGTCTTTAAATCTGAAGCCAGAGGAAAACAATCGAACTTAAGGGATAAAGAGATTTCCCTCTCGTCTGTGTCAAATTCCCTAACAGAAATCCCGATGTGGTTTCATCCCATTCATTCTATGTACAGTAAATACATATTTACAGTATTTTCTAAACCAAACATGTTGCTTATTTTCATGCATTAACTTATATGGTTTAAAATAACTAAAGATAGTGTAGAGTATTTCAAGCAACAAAAATCCTTACAAACTGTTTTGCCTTGCAATAAGGCAGTTGTTACAGTCCACAATAACTAAGGTGAAAGCTCATTCCCAAAGAACTGGAAAGAAAGTAGAAATAGAACCACCACTCCATACATAGCAGGTGGTTTCAAAGTTGCTCTCGAGTCAAGTCTTTAGTTGTATAATCTTCATTTTGTTTCCGTTGCAAATGAGGAAATGAATTGCTCGTTCAAACACGTACTACAAAAAGACAACATTTCTGGAACGTTAACATGTATATAATGAAAAGAGTATGGGGCCATGATGTGAAGAAATGCATTATCCTAGGTCTAGATTCAATCAGATAAGTGTTAACCGGCGATAGCTGACATGCATAGCTGAATTGTCGGCGGTGTAACGGCGTTGGAGCTGTCAAATGGGTGAGTGGCTGCTCTTGATCATTATCACCAAGCCACGCCTGTCCGACTTGCATTAGAAGTTCAGAACGAGAACCTGTAGGCTAGATAGAAATTACGCTCAAATTGAAAATAATTAAAGTAAAGATTTCTAATCAGTCTCATCGAGGTGTAGATTACATCTCACATTCCATTGTTCGAACTTGTAAACAAGGCTCCGTGGTATTTACTTAAAGCAAAGCACGGTTTCGACTGCTACAGTTTTGCAGTTTAACGGACGCTCAGTCCAGAAGGACAATTTCCATACACGGCCACATAGATAAGTCAGATTTCAAAATTCCTAATAAGACACTTAGATCATCACCTTTGTGCACAAAACATCCATTGAATTATTCAAATATTTGTAGCTGATGCCAACATTTTATATTAATCTGTCTGCCATGTTTTTGGATGACATCTGCCCTGCTCCCTGTGCGCACTGAGTGCTAGTGTGCATGTGATGTTGGTCTGTATAAACCGGATTCAATCCGGATATAGACAGACATGAATTGGCGTATGCGAACGTGAGTAGATAACCTTGAAAACAAAAGGCGGACATCATGGACGCAGTCTCCAGTTATTACACCTCAGTGGAATTGACAGCACTAACACAGTTCCACCTCCCACACAACTTCTATACTTATGTCGGATAAAGCGGATCTGATTGAATAGAGACCCTAATTTCTGAGAACAACCTAACACAGAACAGGCTATGTGAAGCCAAACTGGCCAGAAGATATTGCTGACACAGTGGACCAAGCAGCCTGTGGTCCTGGGTGTGATGCTGATGGTTCTGCCCTATAAAGGACCAACAGGAGCTGGACCCACTCAATGTTTTTCTGAGAAGCAAAATTACAGCTCAGTATTATCTCTGCTTCATACTAACAAACACACATTCCAGATAACTTGAATCTCTGCACATACAATCAATCTCACATTATGCTATTTGCTGGTGCATGCACAAACACAGGCACACCCACTCTTAGGATTCCAGTTGAGCTCTATGGTGTCTGAGGCAGAGGCCCCCTGACTCCATTCATCCTCCTGACACAGTTGTTATTCCTTCTCATTCTCCTGCCCAGATGAGGGCCCTTCCATCCTGCCTCCTCTCCCGCTCACCGGCTGTGCATTCCAAAGATGAGGAAGCTGAAGAACACAGTGACTCCCACCAGGGAGATGGTAGCAGGGGCGGTGAAGAACTGACGGTAGTTGATGCGGAAGTACCAGACCACGGCTAACATCACCACGAACACAGGCACCACCAGGCTGCTGGTGCTCAGAGCCAGGCCTGCAGCCCTGATTCCCCCACTAGCCCCAGAGCGAGCTGCCTCCTCTGGGCTGGCCTCCCGCAGCACCTGGGACACGTGGCAGTGGATCACACTGTTGTGAGAGATGTTGAGGGAGAGCAGAGTCCGTTTGGGATCCTGAAGCAGCTGGCCCTGGTAGATCAACTTGATCTGACGCTCCCGCCCTGAGAAGTACTTACTAGAGGGGAGAAAGAAATGTCTCTGTAAGACTGTATGAGAGACATGCATGTTCAATAAATCAAAAAAGAAGGTTAAACACAGAAAATGTATAATGAGAGCTGCCATATCATACTAACCTCTTCAGTAGACCCACTGTATCCTGGGGACTCAGGACTGCCACCTCTTCTGTGTCATTCAGGAACTTCAAACGAACCGTAATGCTGGTGCAGGAGACCACTGAGCTCAGCTTCTGAACCTTCTCTTCTTCCTCATAGTCATCCTCTTCCTCATCATCTTCATCATCATCAGGCTGGTATGTCTGAGGTTTCTTCCCCTGGATATTCAACAGCAGGTCAACTCCAGCCCCCTCTCCTGTTCCCTCACCATCTTCCCTCTCAGACCCAGGCTCCCCCTCCTCTGGCTTGTTCTCCTGGGAGGGTGGAGGTGTTTGCTGCTCTGGGGTGTCTGCACTGGGTGGCCCTCCACTGTAACTGTCATGGCCCCCCAGCCCGATTAGAGAGGCGTGGGCTCCGACTGTAAGTATGGTGCTCAGGATGTGGTCTCCCCGATCTGCCACTTGCGTGGAGAGCCAAGCCAGGACCAGGGCCAAGACCAGAAGTAACACACCGCTTACTGCAGCCACCTCGTCTCCCATCCCGTCCATTGTCAGTGCACACACCGCCATCTCTGTCCTTAGTGTCTGTTGAAAAGCAAAAGAGAAGTGAAAATAGTGCATAGATACATATGAGTAGAAAGCCTATGAGCAGAGACCTGTATTACAACTGTCAGGGACAGAGATCTGTATTACAACTGTCAGTGACAGATACCTGTATTACAACTGTCAGGGACAAAGACCTGTATTACAACTGTCAGGGACAGAAACCTGTATTACAACTGTCAGGGACAGAGACCTGTACTACAACTGTCAGGGACAGAAACCTGTATTACAACTGTCAGGGACAAAGACCTGTACTACAACTGTCAGGGACATAGATCTGTATTACAACTGTCAGGGACAGAGACCTGTACTACAACTGTCAGGGACAGAAACCTGTATTACAACTGTCAGGGACAGAGACCTGTACTACAACTGTCAGGGACAGAAACCTGTATTACAACTGTCAGGGACAGAAACCTGTATTACAACTGTCAGGGACAGAGACCTGTATTACAACTGTCAGGGACAGAGACCTGTACTACAACTGTCAGGGACAGAGACCTGTACTACAACTGTCAGGGACAGAGACCTGTACTACAACTGTCAGGGACAGAGATCTGTATTACAACTGTCAGGGACAGAGACCTGTATTACAACTGTCAGGGACAGAGACCTGTATTACAACTGTCAGGGACAGAGACCTGTACTACAACTGTCAGGGACAGAGACCTGTATTACAACTGTCAGGGACAGAGACCTGTATTACAACTGTCAGGGACAGAGACCTGTACTACAACTGTCAGGGACAGAGACCTGTATTACAACTGTCAGGGACAGAGACCTGTATTACAACTGTCAGGGACAGAAACCTGTATTACAACTGTCAGGGACAGAGACCTGTATTACAACTGTCAGGGACAGAGACCTGTATTACAACTGTCAGGGACAGAGACCTGTATTACAACTGTCAGGGACAGAGACCTGTATTACAACTGTCAGGGACAGAGACCTGTATTACAACTGTCAGGGACAGAGACCTGTACTACAACTGTCAGGGACAGAGATCTGTATTACAACTGTCAGGGACAGAGACCTGTATTACAACTGTCAGGGACAGAGACCTGTACTACAACTGTCAGGGACAGAGACCTGTATTACAACTGTTAGGGACAGAGACCTGTATTACAACTGTCAGGTACAGAGATTAAGTGCTACTTCAAAGCAACCGTCTATAGTTTCGTAAGTGATGGCCTGGCAATATTGTCACAAAAGTTAGCTAGCAAACCGTAGCTAACCATCTAACTAATGTCAACCCAGTTAAAACATGTCACTAATGTGTTTACTACTACATTGTGCATCCGTTGAAGAACTAGCTAGATACAGATGAAAAATGTTTTTCAATGTTTATGCTAACGTTAGAAGACATATTGGTAGGTTACTAGCTAGGTATTAGGTAAGCTAGCTAGCTAGCTAGCTAGTAATAGCAACAAGGACGACCTTCGTTTGCTAACTTTCACTACATTGTCAAAATGCTTTCTATAGATGTTCTTATTAAATGCACACACCAGTTATATGCGCATTTGAATATAAGAGGTGCGCTTACCTGCTATGTAGTCAAATCATGTTTGACGACATGCTACCATGCTAATTTAGCCACAGCCCCGATAATAAAACTGGAGTAGAGGGCCACATAAACACAGATGACGTTACGCCACCAGCACGTAGGTCGGTTAGTGTTTTCAGGAATCCTTGGGACGTCCAACTCTTGTGTAGCTGGCACGCAAACGGGCACAAGCAAGGAAACAAATACATCTAAAATACTAAAAAGTGGCTTCCTCTCCTCGCATTCTCTCTCCTTCATGTGCTGAAAATAGAGTACAGATGAAAGCAATAGTATACCTGTAGTGGGTGGTTGCTTTCACCTGTGCAGATGAAGCAGCCTGGGAAGTAGTTGAGAGTCATACAGTCTGAGTTGTTGTCAATACATTCTGAGATGTCTTTTCATTCCTACCAATCGTCCATACAAATACAATTCATACAAGAACATAAATTAGTTCAGAAAAATAGTATCACATTTTCATAGGCAAAATAGAAAGTTGATTTATTAATAAATTAATACAGAAAACACATTATTGCAACCATTCTTTTAGTTATTGTAAATGCAAATCATTCTCTCTCTTGGCTTCTGTCCCATGTGTTCCACTTTATTCACTGGATCTCCCCTTCATTCCGAAGTAGTAGATACTCCATCAGAGAGCTGGGGATGTCCAATCTACTGATAGCTGCGTCGATACCTTTTCCTAAGTGGCGGCGCAGAGCACAGCGGCACAGGTGCTGCAGGGAGCGGGGCTGGCTAGTCATCTGCCTCACAGAGTCAAAGAAACCCTGGTGCGTCTGGGGACAGAGAGATGGTGAGGGAAAGGGAAGAAGGACATTAGATGGTTCAGGCAGTGAAGGAGAGAGCTGAAAACGGAGGAAAGAACAAACCTCATGTATCTCAAGAGGGATAGACTGCATCCATTCCTCACAGGAAGGGACAACAGTATAGCAGTTCAGCATTACCTCCAGAGTGGCAGGGGAGAGGAGGCAGAGCTTCAGCATCTATATGGAGGAAATCTGTGGGTTATTATTATTATTATTATCATGCCCCCCAAAATATTTTGTCTATGTAGAATTGCAGGGAATTAGCTTTAAAACATTTTCATAGCGCCCCCAAATGAAATAAAATCAAGCTTTTGCTGGTGCACATATTTCATCCCAATAAAATATAATTAAATGGGCCCAAATGCAGCCTCCAACTGGCATTTTTACACCCAGCTTGGCCCAACTCACTTTTCCAATTGCCCACCCTGACATACCAAGCTTTTACCGGCCTTGGCCCCGTGGTTTAGGAGGGAGCGTGCTACAGCCTCAGGATGCTGGTCTGGATAGTCCTCCACCACCTGCAGACAGGAGAATAAGTCTGTCTTATCTACAACTCACTGATTATGAAAATTATAAATATAACTAAATAACCTTATGTCCAAATGGATCTTACACTTTAACCACAGAACTCTCCTTAGCTCCCTCTGCCCCCCCCCCCCCCCCCCCCAATATGGCCCACCCTTAACCCCACCTGTAACAGACAGTCCATGGGTGTGTATCCTGCACAGTTCTGCACATCTGCTTTGGCTCCATGTTGTAGCAAAATTTCTGCAATGCGTGGGCTGCAGTTACTACAGGCGTTGTGTAGAGGTGTGTGGTGTTTCCTGCCTGCAGTGCAGGGGTCAGCCCCAGCTCCCAGCAGCATCTGGACCACGCGGAGGTACCACCCAGCCTCGGCAGGCCTCTCAGCCCCAGCACAGGCTGCATTCAGGGGGGTCTCCCCCTCACGGTTCCTAGCTGACACGTCAGCTCCATGGGACAGAAAGAGCTTCACATGCTCCTCCAGACCCCGACGAGCCACCACATGGAGGGGCGTTAGTTTTGTTTCACTGGTGAACACATTGACCTCTGCCCCACCCGTCACCAGCAGCTCAGCACACCTGAAGAGAGTAGAGACACAACCTTATGATCTTATTTTTCATTAGCACCCACATCAACAGACCCACCTGCCATATAACTTTTGAAACATTCCTTTATCTATAAATAATAGAAATGATCACCAGGCATAGTGTCAGTATGGCTAAGGCGCTGTCACTCACTGAAATGTCTGGGCTGTGCTGCAGAGGTGAAGGGGTGCACTGCCGTCTTCTGCCAGCAGGTCAGGGTCTGCTCCGTGGGCTAGCAGCAGCTGGACACAGCTGTCATACCCACCTATACAGGCATCATGCAGGGCTGTGCTACCACCAGGGTCAGCATCCACCTCCGCCCCTCGAAACAGCAGCTCCTCCACACAGCCTGAGTGTCCCTTGCTGGCTGCCAGACGCAATGCAGATGTCTGCTTGATCTTGGAGCTCATGGTCCACATCCCTGTCAGAGGGACAGAGAGTATGTACATTATTTACCTAGCAGATGCTCATAGCCAGAGAGGCTTAGGTATCTTTAGAGGATAGAATAAAGAGAGTCGATGAGCAGTGATTGGGGAATGATTGGAAGATCTATAAGAAAGGCACAGATAGGTCTAACAAAAAGACAACAGTGAAGCATACAGTAAAAGTGAGTTTATATTCTCTGCGTTTGGCACCTACCCAGCTCTGGAGCCCACACCATCTCTTCATGTACTGTTTCCATCAGTGCATTGACCATGCAGGGGTCCTTTAACACAGCGTGCACTCCCTTCATGTCCCCATACATGAATGTGTTGTGGATTGTGGTGTCTCTGCATCGGGCCTCATAGACCCGGATCTCCTGGAGGCCCCGCTGCTGTCTGGGAGGGGGTCTGGAGGCCCGGGACACAGGTGGCCGGCTCATGGCCCTCCTGTGAGCCAATGCCTGCCGCTTATCCTCCCACTCCTGGAGCTCTTGATCCACTTTCAGAGAATGCAAGGCGGCTGAGCTGAAGGCAAATGTGTCCCTGGACATGACACCCAAAGCTGGAGCAGAATCTCAAGCAACCCACTGAGGTCTTTGAGCAACACATTTGAAACAGTTCCAATTTTAGTTGCTTACAGTGGACACAACATGACTCAGTGCAGCAAATTTGACTTAGACACTGACTAAAAACCTACTGTTATGGCCAATAGTAAACGAAAATCAAGACAGAGACAACAGAGACAACAATTTATTTTGTCTTTGAAGATTGCATTTACATAGTATCAATGTTGTGTGAATATAGAATTCTACTCACCTTGAACTTGTAACCACTGTGAATTCAGAATTTTTTCATGTGAACTCAAGTAAGTTACCATACAAAATATAGTACATTTGCTGTTGTGGATAATGTAATTTTCTTTCGACTACTTCATGACCTGTTTTACAGACACGTCCAAATGTCCTTTCACAAGATATTGTTGCCCCAATAGAAGTTTAGTGCCTGTTATAAATAGAACGCAATCTGATATTCGGGGAACTGCATTAACTGAGATAGTCAGCAGGTGGCGACAAGTGACGACCCATCTCGCGAACGTCACGCAACGTAAACATTTATTACGTAATTACGTTCTACTTGAACGTGGCGGTGCTAATCTCACATTTACAACACCTTGCTTTGCTTGAAAAGTTACACTTTTTTTACGGTAGCAAGTACTGGATGGCTGAATTAAATTATATCTACACTTTCGATTGATCTTATGTATCAATGTAAATAGACAGTTAGAAAAGACATTCGACACGAGATCGCATGACTGCTATGGTAAGAATAGGTCATGTTTGTTTGCTAGCTCTGGTCCTCAGGTCGGTGGCTGCCACAAGTTTACAAATGAGAGAAGCTTCTAGCTAGCTTGGCACGTAGCTAACAGTGTTAGCCAGCCATCTAGTTGGCGAAATGTAATTTACATCTAGCACTTTCTTAGTTGATGCTATATTTGAAGATGTCTTTCTTATTCGACAGACTTGCAAGTGGAATGGATTATTTAACGTTGGGGAGGACTTCGATGATGAGGTGCTGCAAACTGATTTACACAGTCAATGATTACCACCTGCTGATATGATAGTTATGACAGATTATAGCCTTCTGTACAAATTCTCAGATTGACATCACAAGTAATGTAGAGTACTGTTGTGAAACGATTTATTTATGAATTTATATTACACCTCCAGCTTTCTTTGAATATGAGTTATACAATTTTGTGTGTGTGTGTGTGTGTGTGTGTGTGTGTGTGTGTGTGTGTGTGTGTGTGTGTGTGTGTGTGTGTGTGTGTGTGTGTTAGGATCTACTTGAGATGGACTGGTCCGCTCCATCAGTGTCTGCTAGCACAGTGTCCTCTGCAGCACAGTCCTGTTTCCTCCGTTCAACTGCAGCATCAACTCCTGCTGCCCCCTATGGCCAGAATAACTCACATCAACCATCCATAGAAGGCATACTTGCCCATAGGGGCCTGTCGGATGGCCCAGGGTCAGAAAATGCAACACCGAGCAGTGTAGGACAGTCTGCTGCTTTGGGTTTGAGACAGCTCTCTACATCTAAACAATTGCCCTCATTCCCTCTTCCCCCTCTCCACCTTCCTACACTGAGTAGGGGACCGTGTACAGTTACCCAACAGAGCTCCTCACCAGCTCAAAAGATGAAGTCAAACACAACAGGACAGCAAGAGGCCCCCTCGCCGCAGGATGACTTTGATGATTGGGATGTTGACCTGGCAGACCTAGATGAAAGTGAACCACAGATGAGCACTTGGGCTCAGGTCCGAGAAACTGCTCCAGCTGCAGATCTAACCAAGCCCAGCGATGACTCTGTAACCCCAGCCAAAAGACTACGGCCCACAGCCTGTGGTGGTGCTCAAACCGGGCCCAATGTGGGTCTGAGAGGATTCAGTACCTCTAACCAAACGTCTGGTCTTCCCATTAGTAGTATACTCCACAGGTCCTCATTCCCTGGCCCCTTCCCCTCTCCACACCCTGATCCTAGTGCTACTTTCCTCCTAGCTCCACCCCAGAGCCCAGTGTTTCCTGGCCTCACCATGGCCTCCAGCCCCTTCCCCAGGCCTGTGACCCCCAGACCAATCAGGGGGCTTCCTTCCCAGGTACAGAGGCCCTGGGCTACACCTCTGGCTCAGGGACGCAGCCTTTTTGACCCCATCTCCCCAGCCCCCTCTAGTAGGTTTGGTGGACCCATGCCTTCCCCCTGTCTCACCCCCTGTTCCCTTCACACGCCCGTCTTCACTAACCACTTGATTCAGCTGGTGTCCAACTCCAACAAGACCCCCCAGAGACCCCGTTCTGACCACATCCGGCCCAATACCCGCCGCTTCCCTGGGCCTGCAGGAATCCTACCACAACAGGTGTGTCTCTTTCTGCTTCTGTCCCGACCTGCCTCTCTATCTGTTTATTTGTAGTCTTAACTAATCTCAGCAGTCAGCAATGTGCTTGGTTGTGATACTTAGCTACTGCAGGGTTCCATTCTCTCTCCTTAAAGCAGCTCCATGGGCAGAGCCTGGATGACATTGTGGTGGCCATTCCTCAGACACCTGCACATGGGGCCGTGGCTCGACCGCCCAGTCAGGTACTATCACACTGATGTGTAGCCTATACATTTACAGAATGTATCATGATATTAATTAACCTTTTTGCCCATTATTTATTATATCATGTTGCTTTATGAACATGTGATGTGTCTGTGTTTGTGTGTGTAAAAAACCTGTCCAGGTTCCCAGCTCTCAGACTGAGGAAGAGGATTTCAGTGGAGGTCCGTGGGCAACGATGAAGGCAGAGATGGGATTGGACGAAAGGAACTCCTCCTGTTTTCTGCACTCTTACAGCGTGGCCATGGTACTACGCAAGGTGACCAGCACATATAGCGTTATCCAATTTACACAGCCTATGGTAGCTTAAATGGCATGAAAGGTGACTGAAAGGCTAACAGTGTTCAGGCTGTGCGTGGCTATGTACCCTTCAACAATATGCATAATTTAACATAGCATATTTAATGTTAGAAGCTTTAAATGCCATATCATCTGGTGCAAAAATGTAACACTTGCGTAACACCGTTTGCATAATTTGACTTCATGAGCATGTTTTTTTGCACCCAGGGCAGCCTCCCTGATAGAAGTTGATGGGGTGTTTTTCTCTATGTTAATGGCCCTTGTCTCTGTGGTGGAGGTCTATCAGTATAATCAGGACAAATGACAGGCCTGTGCCTGGGGTGTTAGTAGTTATTATCCCAAACATGATCACACATTAATCATCTTAATGGTTATTCTGTTGTTTTTCCACAGTCTTAATGTGCCACTGCTAATGGCAACTCTGCATGAGTAATTGAGCTGTTTAATTAATTAAAGTTAATGATTGGCAGTTGTTTGAACTTGTTTTGTAGTGCTCTAATACGAAGGTCTCTCTCTGTCTCTCTCTGTCTCTCTCTGTCTCTCTCTGTCTCTGTCTCTCTCTGTCTCTCTCTGTCTCTCTCTGTCTCTGTCTGTCTCTGTCTGTCTCTGTCTGTCTCTGTCTGTCTCTGTCTCTCTCTGTCTCTCTCTGTCTCTCTCTGTCTCTCTCACTCTCTCACTCTCACTCTCTCACTCACTCACTCAGGCAGCCCTGAAACAGCTGGCGAAGAACAAGGTCCCCAACATGGCTGTGGTACTAAAGAGCATCCTCCACACACACGCTGATGCCAAGGCTGTGTTCAGGGATCCCACAGGTAAGGCCTACTGGTGGTAAGGTTGTGCTTGTAGGTATAACTGGTCACACAGCCATTGCAGTGAGTGTGTGGCTGGCGTTTTGTGTGTACACCACTGAGAATTCACCTGAACTCGCTTCACACACCATGTGATTCAGTGGAAGACATCTGGTTTGTGTCATTGTCCCTAGGCCCCTCTTTCCTCCATTTTTCTGTCTCTTTCTCTCATTTTCTTGCAGTTCCTCTATTTCTCTCTGAGTACTGCTTGAACCTAGCAGGTCATCATGGCCTCAGGAGAGCCAGCGTGAGGACTCCTGAGCAGATCTATTAAAGTAGATACTTAACCTTAGTGCTGTGCTTATTAGTGATTCTATCATTATGGATCAGCATCAAATGAACGGGTATTAGCTACATGCTGATCACCACGGACTATTAAGTCTCAGTCATCTGTGCATTTCCTTGCTGAAGTGTGGCCCATGGTGCTACCTGTCAACAGATTACCCCTGGAGGGGGATGCACTTATTACTACACTCTTGTCATTAGTAGGAACAATGTGATCAGTGTGCTCCATGTGGTATGAATCAATCACCGTGCTTCTACACCTGCATTGCTTGCTGTTTGGGGTTTTAGGCTGGGTTTCTGTACAGCACTTTGAGATATCAGCTGATGTAAGAAGGGCTTTATAAATACATTTGATTTGACATGTATTTTATACAGCCATTTTTACATCCACAGTTGTCACAGAGTGCTATACAGATACCCAGCCTAAAACCCTAAAAAGCAAGCGATGCAGAAGCACAGTGGCTGGGTATGCTGTTTTGCTCTGACTGCACTGGTAGAGCACAGTAGTAATATGTGTGTGTCTGACTGAATGTAGGAGAGATGCAGGGCACAGTGCACCGGCGCCTCCTAGAGGACAGACTAGGGGAGCTCAAGACAGGGGCGGTACTGCTGCTCAAACAGGTAGGACTTCCACACCTCACTATTTACCAGTGTTTCATTGCAAAACATTTGTTGGATTCTTCAAAATGTTTGAGCTACTCACAATATAATCACTAAAACAAATTGTGTGTGTAAAGTTGATATTTTTTGCACTATGTTAGCTGTAGACCCATAATTAGTTGTCTCTTCATGAAGGTGGGTGTGTTCTCTCCGTCCCACCGTAACCACTACCTGAACGTGACACCCAACAACCTCCTGAGGATCTACCCTCCTGACGGCTCGACTCTGTCCTCCACACAGACCCAGCTGCCCCCACTCCACCTGGTGAGAGACCACGACCAAGGCCTGGAGGATATCTTGTCGTTATCCTAGGCTGTTGGGAGTTTGATGTAACAATGACAAATCATTGATGAGTAAAACTTGGTGTCTTGACAGATGTTTTGTATTTGTTTGTCTAACTCTACTGTTGAATGTAGGAGCCAATGTTGGAATCACCTGATCAGTCCTCCAGTGTCCCAGGAGCCCCTGTGTCTCAGATGGAGTTGTTCTATGATGATGATGATGATGATGAAGAGGATGTTCAGGCCCCACAGGTCTCTGCAGACTCTGGTGCTGGCTCCTCTAGTGTTCCACAGGGCCCGCCTGCTGCACAACTGGACGTGTCCTGGGACGCAGGTGGGACTTGGATATGCATATGAGTGTATGTTCTTGGTAAACCAATCAGCAGCTCCACCCTGTGTGTTTGTTTGATTGAATTTTTCTGTCTGTGTTGTGCAGATGACCTTGATGAGCTTCTTGGGGAGTTGCCTGTTGAGTCCTACTGCCTCTGACACCTGCCCACCTACCCCTTACGGATAAGGTACATTTATACAGGGGAGATGTAGGACAACTCAACCGTCACTTACATGTGAATTTGAGTTTGATGCATTCTGACCGCACGTTGGATGCCTTTCTACTTGATTCCCCCGGAGAATCTTGTCGCCTGAAGTGCTATCATTTTGTGTTTGGTGTGCTGTGACCATTAATCGCTCCGGTATAAATTGCATGTCGGCCGTGTGGGGGAAAAACTCTGAGGTGTTGGGAACTGAGACTGTCGCTCCCGCGTCTCCCAAATTTGAATGAAGCTTCACTACCCATACTGCTACGGCTACATCCCATACTGCTACGGCTACATCCCATACTGCTACGGCTACATCCCATACTGCTACGGCTACATCCCATACTGCTACGGCTACATCCCATACTGCTACGGCTACATCCCATACTGCTACGGCTACATCCCATACTGCTACGGCTACATCCCATACTGCTACGGCTACATCCCATACTGCTACGTGCTACGAGTACATCCCATACTGCTACGGCTACATCCCATACGGCTACATCCCATACTGCTACGGCTACATCCCATACTGCTACGGCTACATCCCATACTGCTACGGCTACATCCCATACTGCTACGGCTACATCCCATACTGCTACATCCCATACTGCTACGGCTACATCCCATACTGTTACGTGCTACGGGTACATCCCATAGACAGTCATCCCCCTGTTTGAAGACCTGCTGGCTGATGTTTTGTATATTTTTTTACTTCACAGTGCAGTCTTCTCTAAATCATAGCTAACTACTGTATGTGCACATAATGTCTTGTAAAACATGTATATATTAAAGAAGACTTCTGTTCAATAATACACTATACACAACTGAAATGGTCTCTGATTTTCTTGTCTCTCTAATTTGCGGTCTTGGGAGTGATTGAGAATGCACTTACTAATAGGAACAGTATATGGAAAATCAAACATTACAATTAAATGTCCATTTAAACCCTTGCTTGATTGATCTACACTTCTGGTTTAATTGCATCGTAGTGGTGTGCTGTAATTAGGCACCGGTGTTGCAAGATTTCATTGGAGAGTATCCTGCTGTTCATAGCCATTGTCCATTAATTGGAACTGCAAATCCTTTTTTCAATTTAAAGTTTTTAAACAGTTTTCTTGTCTTTCAGTCAACTAACACTATTTTAAACATTGATGGCGCTGATGAAACGTGGCGTGAACTGAAGTATCAGCCTGAAGTGAATGACCTTAAACAGTCTCCTGGAGCCTTCTGACTGTCATTCTGTACCATGCTCTTCTTTCTCCATTTCTGTCTTATTGCTATTTCCTCTGTCTCTCCTATCCTCTTCCTCTGGCCATGTTCTGCTCCAGCCTGTTCACCATGCATTACAATTGTGTAGAGACTTTAGGGGAGGGATTTTCTGGGGGTTTAGTCTCTGTGGAGTTAAATCCTTTTTTCCTGCTTGGCCAAATATATTCATCCAGCTCTGTCTGGTGGAGCCCTGGGCGGCTGGGACAGTCACAACCTGACAAATGGGGTCTTATCTGGTTACTCCAGCAGGATGGGAGGCCCACGCCAAAACTTCACCACCACCAACCTCTCTGAGGCATCACTAAACAGCCTTACTTTCTGTACTACCCCACCCACCCCTCCAAACTTGACTTGTAGACAGACTGACCTACAATTCAAATCACCTTGCATCATAATTAACTACTCAATATTGACCAGTCAGTCAACATTTTCCCATGATGCAGCACTGTTTTGATGCTCTCGAACACGACCATGGTCTTTTACCTGTGGAACTTTTGTTCATATATCCCATTTTCCTTACCCGAACATGTACTACCAGTAGGGGGCAGTGGCTCACCCCCCCACTGCTGTGTTATGCCTTACAGGCAGTGCCGGTGTGTATGTAAGACTTATTAAAGTCTCAGCTGGTAAGATCTGAGCTGTTGGAGGGTAAACTCTACTGTCGTCTGCACATGTTCCAATTATATATAGGTGTAACAAGGTGGGTCTAGCCGGCTCAGGTCCAGTGATGTACTTTGTATTCCCATGCTGAAACCAGATGTGTGTGTGTATGCATACTACCGTTCAAAGGTTTGGAGTCCCTTAGAAATGTCCTTGTTTTCCATGGAAACATACATGAAATGAGTTGCAAAATGAATAGGAAATATAGTCAAGACATTGACAAGGTTATAAATAATGTTTTTTAAATTTTTATTGAAATAATTGTGTCCTTCCAACTTTGCTTTTGTCAAAGAATCCTCCATTTGCAGCAATGACAGCCTTGCAGACCATTTGTTGAGGTAATCTGAAGAGATTTCACCCCATGCTTCCTGAAGCACCTCCCACAAATTGTATTAGCTTGATGGGCACTTCTTATGTACCATACGGTCAAGCTGCTCCCACAACAGCTCCATAGGGCTGAGATCTGGTGACTGTGCTGGCCGCTCCAATATAGACAGAATATCAGCTGACTTCTTCTTCCCTAAATAGTTCTTAGTTTAGTTTGGAGCTGTGCTTTGGGTCATTGTCCTGTTGGCATGGTGTTGGAAAATGGAGTGATAGCCTTCCTTCTTCAAGATCCCTTTTACTCTGTACAAATATCCCACTTTACCACCACCAAAGCACCCCCAGACCATCACATTGCCTCCACCGTGCTTGACCGTCCTCCAGCATCTTTACATTTTTTCTGCTTCTCACGAATGTTCTTCTTTGATCCGAACACCTCAAACTTAGATTTGTCTGGAAAAAAGTGTTATGGACAATCTTCCTCTGTCCAGTGTCTGTGTTGTTTTGCCCATCTTAATCTTTTTATTGGCCAGTCTGAGATATGGCTTTTTCTTTGCAACTCTGCCTAGAAGACCAGCATCCCGGAGTCACCTCTTCACTGTAGACGTTGAGACTGGTGTTTTGCGGGTACTATTTAATGAAGCTGCCAGTTGAGGACTTGTGAGGCGTCTGTTTCTCAAACTAGACACTCTAATGCACTTGTCCTATTGCTCAGTTGTGCACCGGGGCCTCCCACTCCTCTTTCTATTCTGTTTAGAGCCAGTTTGTGCTGTTCTGTGAAGGGAGTAGTACACAGCAATGTACGAGATCTTCAGTTTCTTGGCAATTTCTCACATGGAAAATGTGAGGAAGGCAGACGTTTTACGTGTCCCCAAACGATTGCTTTTCTTTCTTCATTTATTTGCATTCTTTAACTTATTTTTCGACTTATTTTGTACATAATGTCGCCACTAACGTCTCTTATAACTGAAAATAACTTCTAGACATCAGGGCTGCTATTACTCACCACGGACTAGCAGAATCCTTTTTTTTTCGCTCACCAGTCTGACGAGCCTGACGCGAAGGATATACTGCTTCCTCGGGAACAGGCCCAGATCCCTGTGATTTGCGTGAAGAGGAGGTGGAGAAAAAGGGGCCGAAGGGCAGGCTGCCTTCTGAGAATTTGTAGGTGATCGAATAAACCCCCACTTCCCTACATTCTGCTAGCAAACGTGCAATCTTTGGAGAATTAAATCGATGACCTACGCAGAAGATTAAACAACCAACGGGACATTAAATACTATAATATCTTATGCTTCACGGAGTCGTCGCTGAACGACGACACTGTCAACATACAGCTGGCTGGTTATACGCTGTACCGGCAGGATAGAACAGCGGCGTCTGGTAAGACAAGGGGCGGCGGACTATGTATTTTTTTAAATATCAGCTGGTGCACGATATCTAAGGAAGTCTCGAGCTATTGCTCACCTGAGGTAGAGTATCTCATGATAAGCTGTAGACCACACTACCGTAGCTGTTTACATATCACCACAGTCAGAGGCTGGCACTAAGACAGCATTGAATGAACTGTAATCCACCATAAGCAAACAGGAAAACGCTCACCCAGAGGCGGCGCTCCTAGTAGCCAGTGACTTTAATGCAGGGATACTTAAAACCGTTTTACCAAATTTCTATCAGCATGTTAAATGTGCAACCAGAGGAGAAAAGAATTCTGGACCAGCTCTACTCCACAGACGCATACAAAGCGCTCCTTCTCCCTCCATTTGGCAAAGCTGACCATAATTCTATCCTCCTGATTCCTGCTTACAACCTTAAATTAAAACAGGAAGCACCAGTGACTAGATCAATAAAAAAGTGGTCAGATGAAGCAGATGCTAAGCTACAGGACTGTTTTGCTAGCACAGACTGGAATATGTTCCGGGATTCCTCCGATGGCATTGAGGAGTACAACACATCAGTCATTGGCTTCATCAATAAGTGCATCGATAACGTCGGCCCCACAGTGACCGTACATACCCCAACCAGAAGCCATGGATTACAGGCAGCATCCGCACTGAGCTACAGGCTAGAGCTGCTGCTTTCAAGGAGTGGGACTCTAACCTGGAAGCTTATAAGAAATCCCGCTATGCCCTCTGACGAACCATCAAACAGGCAAAGCGTCAATACGGGACTAAGATCGAATCGTACTACACCGGCTCTGACGTTCGACAGATATGGCAGGACTTGCAAACCATTACAGACTACAAAGGGAAGCACAGGTGCGAGCTGCCCAGTGACACGAGCCTACTAGGTGAGCTAAGCTACTTATGCTCGCTTCGAGGCAAATAACACTGAAACATGCATGGTAGCACCAGCTGTTCCGGGAGACTGTGTGATCATGCTCTCCGCAGCCGATGTGAGTAAGACCTTTAAAAAAGTCAACATTCACAAGGCCGCAGGGCCAGACGGATTACCAAGACGTGTACTGTGAGCATGCACTGACCAACTGGCAAGTGTCTTCATTGACATTTTCAACGTCTCTCCCTGTCCGAGTCTGTAATACCAACATGTTTTAAGCAGACCAGCAGAGTGTCTGTGCCCAAGAAAATTAAGGTAACATGCCTAAATGACTACCGACCCGTAGCACTCACTTTTGTAGCCATGAAGTTCTTTGAAAGGCTGGACATGGCTCACATCAACACCATTATCCCAGAAACCCTAGACCACTACAATTTGCATACCGCCCCAACAGATCCACAGATGATGCAATCTCTATTGCACTCCACACTGCCCTTTCCAGCACCCATGTGAGAATGCTATTCATTGACTACAGCTCAGTGTTCAACACCATAGTGCTCTCAAAGCTCATCAACAAGCTAAGGACCCTGGGACTAAACACCTCCCTCTGCAACTGGATCCTGGACTTCCTGACGGGCTGCCCCCAGGCGGTAAGGGTAGGTAACAACTCATCCGCCACGCTGATCCTCAAACCAGGTGACCCTCAGGGGTGCGTGCTCAGTCCCCTCCTGTACTCCCTGTTCACTCATGACTGCACGGCCAGGCACGACTCCAACAGCATCATTAAATTTGCCGATGATACAACAGTGGTAGGCCTGATCACCAACAATGATGAGACAGCCTATAGAGAGGTCAGAGATCTGGCCGTGTGGTGCCAGGACAACAACCTCTCCCTCAACGTGATCAAGACAAAGGAGATGATTGTGCACTACAGGAAAAAGAGTACAGAGCACGCCCCCATTCTCATTGACGGGGCTGCAGTGGAGCAGGTTGAGAGCTTCACATTCCTTGGTGTTCACATCACCAACAAACTAACATGGTCCAAGCACACCAAGGCAGTCGTGAAGAGGGCATGACAAAACCTATTCCCCCTCAGGAGACTGAAAAGATTTTGCATGGGTCCTCAGATCCTCAAAAAGTTCTACAGCTGCACCATCGAGAGCATCCTGACGGGTTGCATCACTGCCTGGTATTGTAACTGCTCGGCCTCCGACCGCAAGGCATTACAGAGGGTAGTGTAAACGGCCCAGTACATCACTGGGGCCAAACTTCCTGCCATCCAGGACCTCTATACCAGGCGGTGTCAGAAGGCCCTAAAAATTGTCAGACTCCAGCCACCTTAGTCATAGACTGTTCTCTCTGCTACCACACGGCAAGCGGTACCGGAGCGCCAAGTCGAGGCCCAAGAGTCTTCTAAACCACTTCTATCCCCAAGCTATAAGACTCCTGAACATCTAATCAAATGCCTACCCAGACTATTTGCATTGCCCCCCTCCCTCTCCCCCTCTTTTACACCGCTGCTACTCTCTGTTGTTATCATCTATGCATATTCACTTTAATATCTCTACCCACATGTACATATTACCTCAACTAACCGGTGCCCCCCCTCATTGACTCTGTACCGGTACCCCCTGTATATAGTCTCACTATTGTTATTTTACTACTGCATTTAATTACCTTTTACTTTTATTACTTATTCTTATCTGTATTTTTTTTTAAACTTAATTGTTGGTTAGGGGCTCGTAAGTAAGCACTGTAAGGTCTACACCTGTATTCGGAGCATGTGACTAATACAATTTGATTTGAATAGCCTTCATTTCTCAGAACAAGAATAGACTGACGAGTTTCAGAAGAAAGTTCTTTGTTTCTGGACATTTTGAGCCTGTAATTGAACCCACAAATGCCGATGCTCCAGATACTCAACTAGTCTAAAGAAGGCCAGTTTTATTGCTTCTTTAATCACGACAACAGTTTTCAGCTGTGCTAACATAATTGCAAAAGTTTTTTTTAATGATCAATTAGCCTTTTAAAATGATAAACATGGATTAGCTAACACAACGTGCCATTGGAACACAGGAGTGATGGTTGCTGATAATGGGCCTCTGTACGCCTATGTAGATATTCCATAAAAAATCTGCCGTTTCCAGCTACAAAGCTACTAAGTGACCCCAAACCTTTGAATGGTAGTGTATATACTGAACAAAAATATAAGCGCAACAATTAACGATTTTACTGAGTTACAGTTCATATAAGGTAATCAGTCAATTGAAATAATTTTGTTAGGCCCTAATCTATGGATTTCACATGACTGGGCAGTGGCGCAACCATGGGTGGGCCTGGGAGGGTGTAGGCCCACACACTGGGGAACCAGACCCAGCCAATTATAATGGGTTTTTCCCACAAAAGGGTTTTTACTGCAGACAGAAATACTTCTCAGTTTCATCAGCTGTCCGGGTGGATGGTCTCAGATGAATCTGCAGCTGAAGAAGCCGGATGTGGAGGTCCTGTGCTGGCATGGTTACATGTGGTCTGTGGTTGTGAGGCCGAAGGTGACGTACTGCTAAATTCTCTAAAATGATGTAGGTGGTGGCTTATGGTAGAGAAATGAACTTTGAATTATCTGGCAACAGCTCTGGTTGGCATTCTTGCAGTCAGCATGTCAATTGCACGCTACCTCAACCTGAGATATCTGTGGCATTGTGTTGTGTGACAAAGCTGCACGTTTTTTGTGGCCTTTTATTGTCCCCAGCACAAGGTGCACCTGTGTAATGATCGTGCTGTTTAATCAGCTTCTTGATATGCCATACCTGTCAGGTGGATGGATTACTTTGGCAAAAGAGAAATGCTCACTAACAGGGATATGAACAAATTTGTTGCCAACATTTTAGAGAAATAAGCTTTTTGTGCATATGGAACATTTTTTTTTTTTTAATTTAAGCTTATGAAATATGGGACCAACACTTTACATGTTGCGTTTTTTTTATTATTCAGACAGCCTTGTTCTAAAATGTATTAAATAAATGTTTTTCCCCGCATCAATCTACACACACACAGGCCCTATAATGACAAAGTGCAAACAGGTTTTTAGAAATGTTTACAAATTGAAACTGAAATAGCTTATTTACATAAGTATTCAGACCCCTTGATGTTTCTACAACTTAATTGGAGTCCACCTGCGGCAAATTCAATTGATTGGACAGGATTTGGAAAGGTACACACCTGTCTTTTATAAGGTCCCACAGTTGACAGTGCATGTCAGAGCAAAACCAAGCCATGAGGTCAAAGTAATGGTCCGTTGAGCTCTGAGACAGGATTGTGTTGAAGCACAGATCTGGGGAAGGGTACCAAAACATTTCTGCAGCATTGAAGGTCCCCAAGAACACAGTGACTTCCATCATTCTTAAATGGAAGAAGTTTGGAACCACCAAGACAGGGAGGTGACCAAGAACCCGATGGTCACTCTGACAGAGCTCCAGAGTTCCTCTGTGGAGATGGGAGAACCTTCCAGAAGGACAACCATCAATGCAGCACTCAACCAATCAGGCCTTTTATTGTAGAGTGACCAGACGGAAGCCACTCCTCAGTAAAAGGCACATAACAGCCCGCTTGGAGTTTGCCTAAAGACTCTCAGACCATGAGAAACAAGATTATCTGCTCTGATGAAACCAAGATTGAACTCTTTGGCCTGAATGCCAAGCGTCACATCTGGAGGAAACCTGGCACCATCCTTACGGTGAAGCATGATGGTGGCAGCATCATGCTGTGGGGATGTTTTTAAGTAGCAGGGACTGGGAGACTAGTCAGGATCGAGGGAAAGATGAACGGAGCAGAGTAAAGAGAGATCCTTAATGAAAACCTGCTCAGGACCTCAGGCTGGGGTGAAGGTTCACCTTCCAACAGGACAAAGACCCTAAGTACGCAGCCAAGACAATGCAGGAGTGGCTTCGGGACAAGTCTCTGAACGTCCTTGAGTGGCCAAGCCAGAGCCAGGACTTGAACCTGACCGAATATCTCTGGAGAGACCTGAAAATAGCTGTGTAGCGACACTCCCCATCCAACCTGAAGGAGCTTGAGAGGATCTGCAGAGAGAATGGGAGAAACTCCCCAAATACAGGTGTGCCAAGCTTGTTGTGTCATACCCAAGAAGACTCGAGGCTGTAATCACTGCCAAAGGTGCTTCAACAAAGTACTAATGTGATATTTCAGATTTTGTTTTGTCATTATGTGGTAAAATTTAAACCATTTTAGAATAAGGCTGTAACATAACAAAATGTGGAAAAAGTCAAGGGGTCTGAATACTTTCCGAATGCACTGTGTAAGATATATCTATATATTATATATTACAATCTATCATTGGCTGAAACATCCGCCCTTTAACTTCATCACCCCAACCCTGCTGTAGTAATGAACCAGTGCCACTCTCCTACTCCCTCACACTCCCCATGTTTAATACTCCCTAATTATCTTCTACTAAGAGCTTATTATTTTTCATAAGCCATTATGTGATGAAAGAGTAATTAACTTGTTCATTCTCCACAAGCGTATCAGGGACTCTTTCTTTAATTATTTGATAAAATGTCAACACAATATTCTCCTCTGTGGTCGTTTTCTTTTCACTCGAACCCTGGGGTAGAGGAGGCCTTTTATCTCTGGTGGAAAAGGAAGTTAACTTTCTGTTAATTTGCAGGGTGACTCATCATGATTGTGATTCACATTAATAACATAACTCAGAGGTTTAGGGACTTATTCACTGACCTCTGAGTGAAAATGGATGACAGAGTATTTCACATTCCATGGCAGGTAGGGCTGAGAAGTGCCAGGGACCTCCCGATACGATATATATTGCAATTTACACAATTCTCTCTACATATATATTGTGATTCGATCTTGCGATTTGATGTTCTAAACATATTGCCACATCTGCTGCGGAGAGATGAGAGAGAGCCATGAGAAAAGTGTTGATCAGTCATGGAATAAAAGTGCTGAAAACATGATGGCTCACTAATTAAAAAGAAGATGGAGAACAAGCTCTAAGGATTAAAAAATACAGAAGTTTTAGCGCTGGTACAGCCGGCTAGCTCTAGCTAACGCAACCTAGCAAATAAATTAATACATTGATACTTGGGAGTGAAATTATAGTGTGATAGTAACTTTTTAATATATTTTCATCACTAAATTGGCAGGTTATGAACACCCTCAGGTAGATGTCAACGCTTTCCAGTGTGAGGAGTTAGACAGCTGCAAGAGCATGAAATGAATTCCATTATGCAGTGCAAATTTAACAATGCATACTGTAGGAAGACTACAATATCCTGGCTGAGTGGTTGGTTTTATGTCATTGCATTAGTATATGACTTTGGGTAAGGCAACTGCTGCTGCATCCTCTGTAGAATATCCCTGGTAGTTGGCTAAATGGAGAAAAATGAATCCACTCAAGATGGATAGCATTTGCTAAGTACAGAAAAGGTGGTAAATAATAAAGACTTATCTCCAACCCAGGAGACGGCTAATCCCTGTAAAACTATGCTCATTACTTCAATGGGGAAGGGGAGATTTCCTTAATTAAGTTGTTAAGGAGCCAGCAACCAAACAGGTGTTTGAGGCCACTGCAAATTTCATTTGAGAGAAATGTGATTGACTGATACAGGGGCGGACTGGGACCAGAAATTGGCCTTGGCATTTATAACACACTGGACCATTTTTGCCCTTGAGGCCCCCAGTATTAGCAAGAGAATTATCATTTTGCGCAGTTAAACAGGCCCACTGGGCTATATATGGACCAGCCCAACTGTCATTTGCCTGAAATTCCAGATGGATTCCAGAATACTGATATTCGTGTCACTTAGTGTGTCAGGCTGTGTGTGTGTATCTCAAGTGCTCACAGACTTTAATTTTTTACACTGAACAAAAATATAAATGCAACATTCCATCATTTCAAATATTTTACTGAGTTTCAGTTCATATACGGAAATCAGTCAATTGAAGTAAATTAATTAGGCCCTAATCTATGGATTTCACATGACTGGGAATACAGATATGCATCTGTTGGTCACAGATACCTTTAAAAAAAAGGGAGGGGTGTGTATCAGAAAACCAGTCAGTGTCTGTTGTGACCATCATTTGCCTCATGCAACGTGACACATCTCCTTCACATAGAGTTGATCAGGCTGTTGATTGTGGCCTGTGAAATGTTGTCCCACTCCTCTTCCATGGCTGCGCGGAGTTGCTGGATATTGGTGTGAACTGGAACACGCCGCCGTACACGTTGATCCAGAGCATCCCACAAATGCTCAATGGGTGACATGTCTGGTGAGTATGCAGGCCATGGAAGAACTGGGACATTTTCAGATTCCAATAGTTGTGTACAGATCCTTGCGACATGGGGCTGTGCATTATCATGCTGAAACATGAGGTGATGGCGGTGGATGAATGGCAGCACGACAATGGGCCTCAGGATCTCGTCACGTCAAATTGCCATCGATAAAATGCAAATGTGTTACTTGTCCATAGCTTATGCCTACCCATAACCTCACCGCCACCATGCTGCACTCTGTTCACAACATTGACATCAGCAAACTGCTCGCCCACATGTCTGCCATCTGCCCGGTACAGTTAACCGGGATTCATCTGTGTAGTGCACACTTCTCCAGCGTGCCAGTGGCTATCGAAGGCGAGCATTTGCCCACTGAAGTCGGTTACGACGCCAAACTGCAGTCTGGTCAAGACCCTGGTGAGGACGACGAGCACGCAGATGAGCTTCCCTGAGACGGTTTCTGACAGTTTGTGCAGGAGTTCTTAAGTTGTGCAAACCCACAGTTTCATCAGCTGGAACACTGCTGCGGAGACTTGCTTCCATTCAGCCACAACAGCATTAGTGAGGTCGGGCACTGATGTTGGGCGATAAGGCCTGGCTCGCAGTCGGAGTTCCAATTCATTCCAAAGCTGTTCGATGGGGTTGAGGTCAGGGCTCTGTGCAGGCCAGTCAAGTTCTTCCACACCGATGTCGACAAACCGTTTTGCTTTGCACGGGGGAATTGTCATGCTGAAACAGGATAGGGCCTTCCCCAAACTGTTGGCACAAATTTGGAAGCACAGAATCGTCTAGAATGTCATTGTATGCTGTAGCGTTAAGATTCCCCTTCACTGGAACTAAGGGGCCTAGCCCGAACCATGAAAAACAACCCCAGACCATTATTGCTCATCCACCAAACTTTACAGTTGGCACTATGCATTCAGGCAGGTAGTGTTCTCCTGGCATCCGACAAACCCAGATTCTTCCGTTGGACTGACAGATGGTGAAGCGTGATTCATCACTCCAGAGAACGTGTTTCCACTGCTCCAGAGTCCAATTGTGGTAAGCTTTACTCCACTCCAGCCGACGCTTGGCATGTGTATGGTGATCTTAGGCTTATGTGCGGCTGCTCGGCAATGGAAACCCATTTCATGAACAGTTATTGTGCTGATGTTGCTTCCAGAGGCAGATTGGAGCTCGGTAGTGAGTGTTGCAACCGAGGACAGACGATTTTTATGCGCTTCAGCACTCGGCGGTCTTGTTCTTTGAGGTTGTGTGGTCTATCACTTTGCAGCTGAGCCGTTGTTGCTCCGTTTCCACTTCACAATAACAGCACATACAGTTGACTGGGGCAGCTCTAGCAGGGCAGAAATGTGATGAACGGACTTGTTGGAAAGGTAGCGTCCTATGACGGTGCCACGTTGAAAGTCACTGAGCTCTTCAGTAAGGCCATTCTACTGCCAATGTTTGTCTATGGAGATTGCATGGCTGTGTGCTCGATTTTATACACCTTTCAGCAACGGTGTGGCTGAAATAGCCGAATCCACTAATTTGAAGGGGTGTCCACATACTTTTGTATATATAATGTATCATCACTTCACTCTGTTATATAACGATATGATAGTTATATCAATATTTGCTCATAAAGGCGCTTCCACCGACATTATTCGCATAATACATTTTACCGACACAAAATGATCCCAACATGAACGAACATTGTCTGTTGGCATTTCTAAAATTGTACTGGAATGTCATGTTTCCATCAAACGTCAGGTAATTCATCCGCATGAGATGGTTGGATGGAAACGTGGTTACTGACACAGACCCCACAAGAGGTGATGGGACAGACTACTGATAAAGAATATAACTCACTTTATGCTCCACGCAAGGATCGATCATCAAAGCACTAGCGCAAAGGTAGGTCAATCTTCCAGGTATCTGTAGCGAATAGGCAAAAAAAGTCCTAGCGGTAGCCTATTATATGGATAATATAACTCGAACTTACCATAAAAGAGAATGAATCACACAGGCATGCAAGTTGTGTTGTTCAAGGATGGTCTGTTCAGGCAAAGATTATGACTACAGTAACTGCCCCTGTCATTTGTGATTCAAGTGTGTAAACCCATCATTTGCCACGCGCCAAACCACTTTTGCTGCATAGGCCTACAGAGTTTGAGCCGACATATCTACTTTACATGTTGACATATCTACTTTACATGTCTCAACCGTGGTGGTCCCACAGTTGATGATGAATGTATATAAAAAAATGACGTTGGGTTTAAAAAGAAAGAGGGATGCAAAGTTTAGTCTCAATAGGGAAAGAGTTAAGAGCTGGAAGGAATTTGCAACAAGCACACCACAATCACAACTTGTGGGAACGTCTCTATAGATGTTAATTTGGATAAAACGCCTTCGGCTTTTATTAGTATATAATATGCTAAGTGTGTCTCTAATATCTCTGTCTAAATGACTTCTGCCTCATTCCCAGATTTACAAACCAAATCTAGTCAACCTAGGCTAATTCAGGCCTGGGGTAGTCTACAGGCAAGTCCTCATTTTTCTGTTCAGAAATTAAAAGCAAAAGTCTAGCCTACAGCCAATGGATATCTAAATTGCCTACCCATTGGTCAAAATTAGCTCTGGCGCCAACTACATTGTTCACAAACCATGCTGCTGCTGTAGCATTCAGGGGTTGGTCAGTTTTGCCATGCTCTCTCACATTTTATAGCCTAGCCTATATATTTAAACAGTCTATTGATTTCTAGATAAAGATAATTGAATGCTTCCTTGTCAACCCATATAGTGATCATGTAAGCAGTAGGCTAGTTAGTTTAGTGATCATGTAAGCAGTAGGCTAGTTAGTTTAGTGATCATGTAAGCAGTAGGCTAGTTAGTTTAGTGATCATGTAAGCAGTAGGCTAGTTAGTTTAGTGATCATGTAAGCAGTAGGCTAGTTAGTTTAGTGATCATGTAAGCAGTAGGCTAGTTAGTTTAGTGATCATGTAAGCAGTAGGCTAGTTAGTTTAGTGATCATGTAAGCAGTAGGCTAGTTAGTTTAGTGATCATGTAAGCAGTAGGCTAGTTAGTTTAGTGATCATGTAAGCAGTAGGCTAGTTAGTTTAGTGATCATGTAAGCAGTAGGCTAGTTAGTTTAGTGATCATGTAAGCAGTAGGCTAGTTAGTTTAGTGATCATGTAAGCAGTAGGCTAGTTAGTTTAGTGATCATGTAAGCAGTAGGCTAGTTAGTTTAGTGATCATGTAAGCAGTAGGCTAGTTAGTTTAGTGATCATGTAAGCAGTAGGCTAGTTAGTTTAGTGATCATGTAAGCAGTAGGCTAGTTAGTTTAGTGATCATGTAAGCAGTAGGCTAGTTAGTTTAGTGGGAGGGCAACAGGAAAATTGAGATATTAAAACTGTGAATGTTACATTGCATTCAGGGGCCCTAAGCAAGATTTGGTTGGGCCCCCAACGCAAAACATTTCAGTGGCCCCCCTCTTGACGGTGGAGAGAGAAATTTATGTTTTAAAGTACATTTCCTGCAATTCTACACATTTTGCCATGGGGTCTAGAGAAAATGTTGCCATTTTAATGCAAGTTTTCTGCAGTTCTACACATTTTACCATGGGGCGGAGAGAAATGTTTTCAGTCATGACTTATGCCATGTTACTGAAATCTGATTGAAGGTGACTAACAAAATCAATGAGGGTCCCCTGGAGGTCAAGGCCCCTGGGAATGCATGCCTGGTCGGTATTTGGACATAGTAACTGGCTAGACTAACTTACCAATCTAAAAAGTTCTCCCATGTCACCCCGTTCCTTCACACTCTCCACTGGCTTCTGTCCTGGCAATTTCCTGTATTACCAAATGATGAGAGAGTAAACCACACACCAGTCAGAGTTATACTTAAACTTCAACTTTAATAATCATTAAGCTTTTGCAATAGCATTTGACTTTCAACATTTCAGTATCTCTAATGAAAAGTTGAGAGTGGCCAACATAATGGCAACTGAGATCTTTTATAGCAAAGATCCACCCCCTAGTCGACATGACAAACCGCAGGAACTGCTTCACAAAGAAAGACTTTTACTTTAGAGAGGAGTATCCCATACAGAGACAGCATTCGCTATAAATTATCGTTCAGTTTGGTCTCCTAAACAAGGTTCTAATCTCATCCTTGATACTTCACTGTCTACCAAAACATTACCTCATCCAATGGCATATATCAATTGTCAATCCTAGATACTCCCAAACCTGGACAAACTCAAAATCAGACAGTGAGCCTCTTAGGTCAAATACTAGGTCAAGATAAGGGCAACCTCAGAGGGGAAATACAATGGTTCCAGACACAGCCATACTCTTTCCCCCAATGAGAAAAGTAGGGAGTGACTGGTGTACAGACATTGTATGAGATAGCGACAATGGTTCCCCATTAATAACGCCATCCCTTCACATGGTTTAGGAATAGTTACATTGACATATGAAGACAAGCCTGACCTCTCCCCTCTCTGGCCCCAAGTGACTAAGCCCTATCACAGAAGTGATAACTGCAACTACCAACCCTATAAACAAAGGGAAAGATTTTAATGACAAGTATCTCACAAGCATATTATGAAAATAAAACATCTTATCTATGTTACCCAACTCATTCTGATTCATCCCCAACACTTCCACATGAAGCTTCCATTTGAAGACCATGGTACTTGCCTACGGAGCAACTAGAGTAAATGCCCCTCCCTACCTTCAGGCTCTGCTCAAACCCTACACCCCAACCCATGTACTCTGTTCTGTCACCTCTGGTCTCTTGGCCCTCCCACCCCTGTGGTAGGGCAGCTCCCCCTCAGCCCAGTCCAAGCTCCCCTCTGTCCTGGCACCCCAATAGTGGAACCAGCTTCCCCCTGAAACTAGGACAGCTGATTCCCTGCCCATCTTCCGAAAACATCAACAACAACAAAATAACTTTCGTGAACTAACTCTCGCACTTGACTTTTTCCTCTTCCTAGCTCTGACTTTGCTGACAGCTACTTTATTGAGGAAAACTGTACTTACTGTGATGTGTGGTTGTCCCACCTAGCTATCGTAATGTGAATGCACCAACTGTAAGTCACTCTGGACATTAAAATGTAAAAATTGTTAGCTCACATTGCTAATTGTGTGACTGTCAGTGACTGACAAAATAAGCGAGAAACTGATGATGTACGACCAAGTTTCAAACTTTTACTAGTCTGATTCTCAACAGTCAGTTGAGACACCAACTGAGTTCCCAAAACCTGCTTATGTTGCTTATGCCTGGAACCGGCCCTGTGTAGAGGACTATATTTAAGAAATAAGGCCTGAGGGGGTGTGGTATATGGCCAATATACCACGGCTAAGGGCTGTTGTTATTCACGATACAACGTGGAGTGCCTGGACACAGCCCTTAGCTGTGGTATATTGGCCATATACAACAACAAAAAACTGAGGTGCCTTATTGCTATTATAAACTGGTTTCCAACGTAATTAGAGCAGTAAAAATAAAAGTTTTGTCATACCCGTGATATATGGTCTGATATACCACAGCTGTCAGCCAATCAACATTCAGGGCTCGAACCAACCAGTTTATAATTATCTTCTTATTGGTTAGCCACATACATGCTCTTACCGCCCCTAACTCCATGTCTGTTTCTATTTCATCAAATCTGTAGCCCTCTCCATTTACTATGCTCTTCCTCTCCCTCGATTGTCTCTTCTTCTCTTTTTGCACACATAGCCACACTCCTTTCTCTTCTCAGTCCCCCTCGGTCTCCCCTTGTCTCCTTGTATTACTTGGCACATGCAGCCCTGCTCTCTCCACGCTATACCCCTGCCACCCCCTCTACCGACACACACTGTTACATATCTCTGGGTCAAATGTAGCTTCAACAAACAAGTTCTCTCATACAGACTCTTTGTGATATATCTCACTCACGCTAACACACATACACAGGGATACACAGAACACACACATTTGGGGTTATGTCTCTGCATTACTTCTCTCTGTGTGACATCTCTGTGCAATCTTTGCCCGCTGGGCACAAAATGCAGTGTTTGTTATTAGTGGGGGAGTGGAGACTTTCTGTCTTTCTCTTGCTTCCCCTCTCCTTGCCCCCCTCCTTCTGTCTCTCTCCATCCCTCTCCACCACTCCTCATGCGTGATCTCTCTCCTCCACCTTTCCCTAACCATCCGTCTCCCTGACAATCTGCGTCCTGCATCCATCCGTCAGTCGGTTAGTGGTGAGATGGGGAATATGAAAACAGGCGGGCGGAAAAGAAAAATGAGAGCAAGAGGGAAAGAAAAACAGAAGCAGATTCAATAAGAGACTGTGGAGAGGAGGAGTGTGTTTGTGTGTGCTCTATCCTCTCTCTCTGCGCGAGCGTGTGTAAGCGTGTGCGTCTCTTCTGGCTCCACTGTTGTTCACTGGCTCCATGGATGAGCTGGGCAGAGGAGGGAGAGCGGAATCAGCGGATGCGTCTGGCCAGAGGAGAACGGGAGGAGTTTGGATCGGCATGCGCGACAAACTGGCGGCACTGTACATCAGCGGCTCTATCTCCATCCCTCCCTTCCCCCTCTCTCTCCCCTTCTCTCCCTTTCTCTCTCACGCGCACACACACTCTCAGACTCACACACACTCACACAAGGGCTGGATGTCATCTCGCTAGGCTGAACAAGAGGTGCTTAGGCTTGTCATTAGTCGCACAGGGAGATCCAGAGAGTTGAGTGTGTGTGTGAAGTGGGGACACTGAATACACAGAGGTGGCTTTGATTGGCTCGTGGCTTAAATGACTCTCTCACTCTGTGTCACAGTGGACTTACCTCTGGGATCCTGACAACGAAAACGGTCACTGAGAGAAGGAGAGAGGGCGGGGGGATGTTGGCGGAGCGGAGGGGGGAGGTTTCAGGCACAGAGAGGCTGGCATCCAGAGTAACTAGGGACAGAGAAAGAGTGGAGGCGCGGAAGGAAGGGATGCCCTGGGGGTGCATCTTTCTATTCTTCACGCTCTCTCTTTTCTATCTGGAGTAAGGACTTGGGGGTTGTGAAGATCTCTGCCTCGTGCTCTTCCTCTCTCTCTGTCTGTAGGTCTGTCTTTGGCTTGATTCTCTGGGTTGCTTTATTTTGCTCTGTGTCTCTGTGTTTGTCACTCTTTCTGTGCTGCAGGTGTGTATGTTTGGGACACTCCCCCTCTCCCCTTTCTCTTTCTCTGTGTGAACTGAACGTGTGATTATGTGTTCCTTTTCTAGGTGGTAGCTCAGGGCTCTCATTGCATTGCCTCTCCCGCTCTCTCTCTCTCTCTCTCTCGCTCTCTCGCTCTCTCATTCTTTCTCTCTCTCTCTGTGTATGTGTGTGTGTCTCTGTAGGTGTCTGTGTATTGGGGCGTCCTTGGCTGTGGGACCAGAGGGGCCATGATGGACCTAAAGGATAGTTGTGGCAGTGAGGGGAGCCATGAGAGCTCCAGTCTGCACCCGTCCTCCTGGCAGGCCTTCTCCCACACCAGCACGCTACACGGCCTGCGCTTCATCTTCCCCTACGGCCGGCCAACACCTCGCCGCCTGCTCTGGGCCGCCGCTCTGCTGGCCTGCCTGGGCCTCCTGGCCATGGAGAGTGCCGAGCGCCTGGCCTACTTCCTTTCCTACCCCCATGTGACGAGCGTGGATGCCGTGATGTCAGGCAGCTTGGTGTTTCCTGCCGTCACCGTGTGCAACCTCAACGCCTACCGCTTCAGCCGCCTGTCCCGCAATGACCTGTACCACGCTGGGGAGCTGCTGGCCCTGCTGGACGTCCACCTGAGGATCCCTGAGCCCCAGCTGGCCGAGCCTCACGTCCTGGCCTTCCTCACAGACAAGGCCAACTTCACCGCCTACAGGCCCAAGTCCTTCAGCATGCGTGAGTTCACCGAGAGGGTGGGCCACGACCTTAAGGAGATGATGCTCTACTGCCGATACCAAGGCCAGGAGTGCAGCCACAAAGACTTCAAAATCGTAAGTCTACTCATAGTCTCCCTGTCTTTGCTCAGGTCTGGCATGGGTCACATCTGCTGCTACTGCAGCGCAGTTGAGTCTCTCACTCAGAAGGCTTTGTCTGTCAAGTGTTAATGTGTGTTCTGTGATATGGTCTACAAGTTTTCAAAGTTTTTTCCCTCTGAGTTGACTTGATGTATGTTGGTAGCTGAGGCTGTTTCCTCCCATGCTACTGTGCACTGGGTCCCCTGCTGTGTATTTCTCTTGATATTTTTGTACTTCCATCTACAGGTAGTTTTTTAGTGATTGTGTACTGCAAGCACACACTCTGCAGCTGTCCTGCTATTGTTTTCTTTATTTCATCCACAGGACAGCTCTTGGGGTTTTTACAGTCTGTGCTACAGGTCTCTTGATAGTTCCCATAAATATGGAATAAGTAGTTTGTCTTTGGGCTAAACACATGTGACATCATTTCAGATTTCATGGAATGACAGCTTTTGTTACCCAGCTACAGCTCTTGTTACCCAGTTACAGCTGTTGTTGCCCAGTTACAACTCTAGTTGTTGCTCAGTTACTGGTCTTGTCCACATACAACTCTAGTTGGCCAGTTACAGCTGTTGTTGCCCAGTTACTGCTCTTGTCCACATACAGCTCTTGTTGGCCAGTTACATCTCTTGTTTCCCAGTTACAGCTGTTGTTGCCCAGTTACTGCTCTTGTCCACATACTGCTCTAGTTGGCCAGTTACATCTCTTGTTGCCCAGTTACAGCTGTTGTTGCCCAGTTACAGCTGTTGTTGCCCAGTTACAGCTGTTGTTGCCCAGTTACAGCTGTTGTTGCCCAGTTACTGCTCTTGTCCACATACATCTCTAGTTGCCCAGGGACATCTCTAGTTGCCCAGGGACATCTTGTGTTGCCCAGTAACAGCTCTTGTTGACCAGTTACAGCTCTTGTCCACGTACATCTCTCGTTGCCCAGGGACATCTCTAGTTGCCCAGGGACATCTTGTGTTGCCCAGTAACAGCTCTTGTTGACCAGTTACTGCTCTTGTCCACGTACAGGTCTAGTTGGCCAGTTACAGCTCTTGTGGCCCAGTTATAGCTCTTGTTGCCCAGTTACAGCTCTTGCCCAGCTACAGTTTGTAGGCCACAAGTACAGGTTGCTGCTAATGAGTTTTCCTCAGTGCTTCTGGTCTTGTAGCCATAGAGCAGTAGCACACACACAGGCCCTGCTGTAGACATGCCTTTAGGATCTGATCTGCTTTGACGAGGTTCCCTTTGAGGAGTGTAATCATTCTTGTCATTAAAGGAGAATATCAAAGATATCACTCTCTGTCTAAACCAGCATACTGGCAGCTTGTAGATTGTCTGAGTTGAGGCTTCCAGGTCGCCCAGTTTTGTAGTCACAGATGGATTCATATCTTGGTTTTTCATCTCGGGACACACTCACTGTCACTGCACAAAGACTAACTGGCAAGGCAACAGTGATGTGTAATGTAATAGCTTCACTGGTTTTATTGGTGTGGTCTCAGTGACTCATTTTTAATTCTGTCAGGAATTAGTCATTCTTCAATGGTGAATCTGTAACCTAGTAATCTTTTGGGAATCTCTGTTTGGACAATATGTCATTTCCTGTTAACTCTGTTGGATCCTTTAGGTGTAAATATGGACCTAAGAATGCTCTGTAGTCATACTTGCTAGTCCCTGTAGTGATTTATGCACTAGTGACGTTTCTTCAAATCAAATTGTATTGGTTACATACAAATATATAGCAGATGTTATTGCAGATGTATTTATATTTGAGTTTCTTCAAAGTAGCCACCCTTTGCCTTGATGACAACCTTGCACAGTCTTGAAGGAGTTCCCACATATGCTGAGCACTTGTTGGCTGCTTTTCCTTCACTCTGCAGTCCAACTTATCCCAAACCATCTCAATTGGGTTAAGGTCAGGTGATTGTGGAGGCCAGGTCATCTGATGCAGCACTCCATCACTCTCCATATTGGTCAAATAGCCCTTACACAGCCTGGAGGTGTGTTGGGTCATTGCTGAAAAATATTTTGATTTGTTTAACACTTTTTTAGTTACGACATGATTCCATATGTGGTATTTCAAAGTTTTGATGTCTTCACTATTATTCTAAAATGTAGAAAATAGTAAAAATAAAGAAAAAACCTTGAATGAATAAGTGTGTCCAAACTTTTGACATGTACTGTATAGAAATATTTGGACGAACAATGTCGGAGTGGCATTGACTAATATACAGTAGAATAGAATTCAGTATATACATATGAATTGAGTAAGGCATGATGTAAACATTATTAAAGTGACTAGTGTTCCATTATTAAAGTGACCAGTGATTCCAGATCGTTGTGATGTGTACACCAAGGAACTTGAAGCTTTTCACCTTCTCCACTGCGTTTTGTTGACGTTGAGGGAGAAGTTATTTTTCTCGCACCACTCTAACAGGGCCCTCACCACCTCTCTGTAGGCTGTCTCGTCATTGTTGGTAATCAGGCCTACAACTGTTGTGTTGTCTGCAAACTTGGTGATTGAGTTGGAGGCATGCGTGGCCACGCAGTCATGGGTGACGAGGGAGTACAGGAGGGGGCTGAGTACGCACCTTTGTGGGGCCCCTTTGTAGAGGATCAGCGATGTGGAGGTGTTGTTTCCTACCTTCACCACCTGGGGGTGGGATAGGGCAGTGTGCAGTGCGATGGTGATTGCATCGTCTGTGGATCTATTGGGGACGTATGCAAATTGAAGTGGGTCTAGGGTGTCAGGTAAGTTAGAGGTGAAATGAATCTTAACTAGCCTCTCAAAGCACTTCATGATGATAGAAGGGAGAGTTACGGGGCGATAGTCATTTAGTTCAGTTACCTTTGCTTTCTTGGGTACAGGAACAATGGTGGACATCTTGAAGCAAGTGGGGACAGCAGTCTGGGATAGGGAGAGATTGAATATATCCGTAAACACTCCAGCCAGCTGGTCTGCGCATGCTCTGAGGACGCTGCTAAGGAGGTCGTCTGGGCCAGCAGCCTTAAGAAGGGTTAACAAGTTGAAATGTCTTACTCACGTCAGCCACGGAGAAGGAGAGACCACAGTCCTTGGGAGCGTGCCGCGTCGGTGGCACTGTGTTATCCTCAAAGCGGGCAAAGAAGGTGTTTAGCTTGTCCAGGAGGAAGATGTCGGTGTCCGCAACGTAGCTGGTTTTCCCTTTGTAATCCGTGATTGTCTGTAGACCCGGCCACATACGTCTTGTCTCTGAGCCATTGAATTGCGACCCCACTTTGTCTCTGTACTGACGTTTTGCCTGTTTGATTGCCTTACGGAGGGAATAACTACTCTGTTTGTATTCAACCATATTCCCAGTCACCTTGCCATGGTTAAATGCAGTGGTCTGCACTTTCAGTTTTGCGCGAATGCTGCCATCTATCCACGGTTTCTGATTTGGGTAGGTTTTAATGGTCACAGTGGGAACAACATCTGCTATACACTTCCTGATGAACTCAGTCACCATGTCAGTGTATACATCAATGTTATTCTCAGAGGCTACCCGGAACATATCCCAGTCCGCGTGATCAAAACAATCTTGAAGCATGGATTCTGATTGGTCAGACCAGCGTTGAATAGACCTTAGCACGGGTACTTCCTGTTTGAGTTTCTGCCTATAGGAAGGGATGAGCAAAATTGAGTCATTAGTGTTTTAGCAGCGCGGGTGCTACAGTCAATGTGTTGATAGAACTTTGGAAGCGTTTTCCTCAAATTTGCTTTGTTAAAATCCCCAGCTACAATAAATGCGGCCTCAGGATATGTGGGTTCCAGTTTGGCTGTGACTATAACCGAAGATAATTATCTTGGGAGGTAATACGGTCGGCATTTGATTCTGAGGTATTCTAGGTCGGGTGAACAAAAGGACTTGAGTTTCTGTACGTTATCACAATCACACCGTGTGTAGTTAATCATGAAACATACAACCCCGCCTTTCTTCTTCCCGGAGAGTTCTTTATTCCTGTCTGCGCAATGTACTGAGAACCCAGCTGGCTGTATGGACGGGGACAGTATATCTGGAGAGAGCCATGATTCCGTGAAACAGAGTATGTTACAGTCCCTGATGTCTCTCTGGAAGGAGATCCTCGCCCTGAGCTTGTCTACTTTATTGTCCAGAGACTGAACATTAGCGAGTAATATACTCTCAGTGGCTTTTGAGTCTTGTCTTGTGACTCTCAGTTGACCTGTGTCAGGGAGAATGTTGGAGCTTGGAGCCTAAGATTTTCATTGTACCCTGCAATCACACCTGCAACCCTGTACATGTGACTGTTAAACACTCTGAATCTGAATCATGTTGACAGTCTACAAGAGAATGCACTGTCATAATCTCTGCCCACTGCCTGTTTCCTTGGTCTCTCTCTTTCTCTTTCCACTCTCCCCCTTCCTTTGTCACAAAAATATATATATCCTTCTACCAAGTCAAAAAGATTCACAGAAATAGAAACACACACACACTGGAGTATTACCATGACACAACAGGGACCAGAGTTTGAGTGACATTGTGATGAATGACCGCAGGGAGGATTGTGGGAACATGGGCGTCAGTGTGATGTGACAGATGGAACTGGAACAGAATAGAATACTACACAAAAGAGAAAGCAGAAATGTGTTTTTCCATTCTAGTGATAGTGTCAATGTGTATTTGTGTACATTTGAAATATATTTACGCATGTGAATAAGAGATTGCATTTGTGTGAGTGTTAGATTCTAAATGTAAATACATTTGAATAATTGAAAAGTCTGTGTAGCCTATATGTGAGGCTGGAGCCGTGTGTGTGTGTGTGTGTGTGTGTGTGTGTGTGTGTGTGTGTGTGTGTGTGTGTGTGTGTGTGTGTGTGTGTGTGTGTGTGTGTGTGTGTGTGTGTGTGTGTGTGTGTGTGTGTGTGTGTGTGTGTGTGTGTGTGTGTAATTAACTGTGAAGGTGTGTGTGTTTATGTGTTTATAATGTGTGAATGTGATTCTGATTGTGTTAAGTAATGCTCCCTCTGTGTGATTATTACAGCCCTGATTAAACGCTGATTGATCACAGTGACAGGCTACATCAGTGTCTGCCAGACTGAATGCAGCTCAATGTGACAGTTCTACAGTAGCATCCCCTCAGATTGATGCCAGGGTGGGCCCTATCACACACTCAACCTTAATGAGAGCCAGCCAGCATGGCCTGATGATAGCAGCCAGACTAGGGGCTCTGTATCACACAGATGCTAATTAGCAATACATCTGACCCAGCCTGGCCAAGGGTTACAACCACAATGGTGTATTTTCATCACTGCATTTATGCACTACACAACCTGTGGCCCCATCTGACTGGCTGGTTGTAATAGATTCGTCTAGCTACATGGCCAATTGCCTATGTCTACATTGTTGTGTCTGTGTTTAACCCTGATCCCTATGAAGGGATATATCCACTTGAAGTATGTTTATTGGGTGTCAGATAGCCTAGAGGTTAAGAGTGTTGGGCCAGTAACCGAAAGGTCGCTGGCTCGAATCCCTGAGCCGACTGAAAAATGTGTCGATGTGCCCTTGAGCAAGACACGTAACCCTAGTCGCTCTGGATAAGAGTGTCTGCTAAATGACTAAAATGTAAAAATGTCCCACCATCAGAGCAGCACAGAACACCAACAGGTAGGGGTGTAGGATACATTATGTTTCCTCTCACTAAACATTTTATTTGTTTTAAAATTGTGCATTTCACTCCATTTGAAATCCCCATGCATCATATTACATCCTTAATGTGAATGGATCCATTCATCGTTAATGTGCCATTACGAAGCCATTTTACGGTCCCTACAGGGCACGGCTCAGTCTGTTAAAGGGCACGGGAACCACTGCTAACTCACTCTCCCTGGTCCGCCCCTCTAAAACACCCCAGAGACAGGAAAGCAACCTGTTCAGAGGACTGGCTTGAAATGTGCATGCCCTGCTGTTTATTTAAAAGACACCGCAATAGTGTGGATCATGTGAAGTAGTGAATTGGTGGTCTCTGGATCGTGGTGCGGTTTTCGAGAGAGAAGGGGAGCGCTTGAGTCAGTGAAGACAGAGGGACGTGAGCGAAAAAGAGAACGTGATGGAGCCCCAGTCAGTCAATAAAGAGAGGGTGAGAGAAAATGGGATGTCAAGGCATGGAGAGAGAGAGAGCTGGACTAGGTGGTAAAGCCAGCAGGGAGAGAGAGAGAGCTGGACTAGGTGGTAAAGCCAGCAGGAAGAGAAAGAGAGAGCTGGACTAGGTGGTAAAGTCAGCATGGAGAGATAGAGAGAGCTGGACTAGGTGGTAAAGCCAGCAGGGAGAGAGAGAGAGCTGGACTAGGTGGTAAAGCCAGCAGGGAGAGAGAGAGAGCTGGACTAGGTGGTAAAGTCAGCATGGAGAGATAGAGAGAGCTGGACTAGGTGGTAAAGCCAGCATGGAGAGAGAGAGAGCTGGACTAGGTGGTAAAGCCAGCATGGAGAGAGAGAGAGCTGGACTAGGTGGTAAAGCCAGCATGGAGAGAGAGAGAGAGAGAGAGAGCTGGACTAGGTGGTAAAGCCAGCATGGAGAGAGAGAGAGCTGGACTAGGTGGTAAAGCCAGCATGGAGAGATAGAGAGAGCTGGACAAGGTGGTAAAGCCAGCAGGGAGAGAGAGAGAGCTGGACTAGGTGGTAAAGCCAGCATGGGGAGAGATGGAGAGCTGGACTAGGTGGTAAAGCCAGCATGGAGAGAGAGAGAGAGCTGGACTAGGTGGTAAAGCCAGCAGGGAGAGAGAGAGAGCTGGACTAGGTGGTAAAGCCAGCAGGGAGAGAGAGAGATCTGGACTAGGTGGTAAAGCCAGCAGGGAGAGAGAGAGAGAGCTGGACTAGGTGGTAAAGCCAGCAGGGAGAGAGAGAGAGAGCTGGACTAGGTGGTAAAACCAGCAGGGAGAGAGAGAGAGCTGGACTAGGTGGTGAAGCCAGCAGGGAGAGAGAGAGAGAGCTGGACTAGGTGGTAAAGCCAGCAGAGAGAGAGAGAGAGAGCTGGACTAGGTGGTAAAACCAGTAGGGGGAGAGAGAGAGCTGGACTAGGTGGTAAAGCCAGCAGGGAGAGAGAGAGAGAGCTGGACTAGGTGGTAAAGCCAGCATGGAGAGAGAGAGAGAGAGCTGGACTAGGTGGTAAAGCCAGCAGGAAGAGAGAGAGAGAGCTGGACTAGGTGGTAAAGCCAGCAGGAAGAGAGAGAGAGAGCTGGACTAGGTGGTAAAGCCAGCATGGAGATATGGAGAGCTGGACTAGGTGGTAAAGCCAACAGGGGGAGAGAGAGAGCTGGACTAGGTGGGAAAGCCAGCAGGGGGAGAGAGAGAGCTGGACTAGGTGGTAAAGCCAGCATGAAGAGAGAGAGAGCTGGATTAGGTGGTAAAACCAGCATGGAGAGATGGAGAGCTGGACTATGTGGTAAAGCCAGCAGAGGGAGAGAGAGAGCTGGACTAGGTGGTAAAGCCAGCAGGGAGAGAGAGAGATCTGGACTAGGTGGTAAAGCCAGCAAGAAGAGAGAGAGAGAGCTGGACTAGGTGGTAAAGCCAGCAGGAAGAGAGAGAGAGCTGGACTAGGTGGTAAAGCCAGCAGGGAGAGAGAGAGAGAGCTGGACTAGGTGGTAAAGCCAGCAGGAATTGAGAGAGAGAGAGCTGGACTAGGTGGTAAAGCCAGCATGGAGAGAGAGAGAGAGCTGGACTAGGTGGTAAAGCCAGCAGGAAGAGAGAGAGAGAGCTGGACTAGGCGGTAAAGCCAGCAGGAAGAGAGAGAGAGCTGGACTAGGTGGTAAAGCCAGCAGGAAGAGAGAGAGAGCTGGACTAGGTGGTAAAGCCAGCAGGGAGAGAGAGAGAGAGCTGGACTAGGTGGTAAAACCAGCAGGGAGCGAGAGAGAGCTGTACTAAGTGGTAAAGCCAGCAGGAAGAGAGAGAGAGAGCTGGACTAGGTGGTAAAGCCAGCAGGGAGAGATGGAGAGCTGGACTAGGTGGTAAAGCCAGCAGGGAGAGAGAGAGAGCTCGACTAGGTGGTAAAGCCAGCAGGAAGAGAGAGCGAGCTGGGCTAGGTGGTAAAGCCAGCAGGAAGAGAGAGAGAGCTGGACTAGGTGGTAAAGCCAGCAGGGAGAGAGAGAGAGCTGGACTATGTTGTTAAGTCAGCAGGGAGAGAGAGAGAGCTGGACTAGGTGGTAAAGCCAGCATGGAGAGATGGAGAGCTGGACTAGGTGGTAAAGTCAGCAGGGAGAGATGGAGAGCTGGACTAGGTGGTAAAACCAGCAGGGAGAGAGAGAGAGAGAGCTGGACTAGGTGGTAAAGCCAGCAGGGAGAGAGAGAGAGCTGGACTAGGTGGTAAAGCCAGCAGGGAGAGATGGAGAGCTGGACTAGGTGGTAAAGCAAGCAGGGAGAGAGAGAGAGCTGGACTAGGTGGTAAAGCCAGCATGGAGAGAGAGAGAGCTGGACTAGGTGGTAAAGCCAGCAGGGAGAGATGGAGAGCTGGACTAGGTGGTAAAGCCAGCAGGGAGAGAGAGAGAGCTGGACTAGGTGGTAAAGCCAGCATGGAGAGATGGAGAGCTGGACTAGGTGGTAAAGCCAGCAGGGAGAGAGAGAGAGCTGGACTAGGTGGTAAAGACAGCAGGGAGAGATGGAGAGCTGGACTAGGTGGTAAAGCCAGCAGGGAGAGATGGAGAGCTGGACTAGGTGGTAAAGCCAGCAGGGAGAGAGAGAGAGCTGGACTAGGTGGTAAAGCCAGCAGGGAGAGAGAGAGAGCTGGACTAGGTGGTAAAGCCAGCAGGGAGAGATGGAGAGCTGGACTAGGTGGTAAAGCCAGCAGGAAGAGAGAGAGAGAGCTGGACTAGGTGGTAAAGCCAGCATGGAGAGAGAGAGAGCTGGACTAGGTGGTAAAGCCAGCAGGGAGAGAGAGAGAGCTGGACTAGGTGTTAAAGCCTGCAGGGAGAGAGAGAGAGCTGGACTAGGTGGTAAAGCCAGCAGGGAGAGAGAGAGAGCTGGACTAGGTGGTAAAGCCAGCATGGAGAGATGGAGAGCTGGACTAGGTGGTAAAGGCAGCAGGGAGAGAGAGAGATCTGGACTAGGTGGTAAAACCAGCATGGAGAGCTGGACTAGGTGGTAAAGCCAGCAGGGAGAGAGAGAGAGAGAGCTGGACTAGGTGGTAAAGCCAGCAGGGAGAGAGAGAGAGCTGGACTAGGTGGTAAAGCCAGCATGGAGAGAGATAGAGAGCTGGACTATGTTGTAAAGTCAGCAGGGAGAGAGAGAGAGCTGGACTAGGTGGTAAAGCCAGCATGAAGAGAGAGAGAGCTGGATTAGGTGGTAAAACCAGCATGGAGAGAGAGAGAGCTGGACTAGGTGGTAAAGCCAGCAGAGGGAGAGAGAGAGCTGGACTAGGTGGTAAAGCCAGCAGGGAGAGAGAGAGATCTGGACTAGGTGATAAAGCCAGCAGGAAGAGAGAGAGAGAGCTGGACTAGGTGGTAAAGCCAGCAGGAAGAGAGAGAGAGCTGGATTAGGTGGTAAAGCCAGCAGGGAGAGAGAGAGAGAGCTGGACTAGGTGGTAAAGCCAGCAGGAATTGAGAGAGAGAGAGCTGGACTAGGTGGTAAAGCCAGCATGGAGAGAGAGAGAGAGCTGGACTAGGTGGTAAAGCCATCGGGAAGAGAGAGAGAGAGCTGGACTAGGTGGTAAAGCCAGCAGGAAGAGAGAGAGAGCTGGACTAGGTGGTAAAGCCAGCAGGAAGAGAGTGAGAGCTGGACTAGGTGGTAAAGCCAGCAGGGAGAGAGAGAGAGAGCTGGACTAGGTGGTAAAACCAGCAGGGAGCGAGAGAGAGCTGGACTAGGTGGTAAAGCCAGCAGGGAGAGAGAGAGAGCTGGACTAGGTGGTAAAGCCAGCAGGAAGAGAGAGCGAGCTGGGCTAGGTGGTAAAGCCAGCAGGAAGAGAGAGAGAGCTGGACTAGGTGGTAAAGCCAGCAGGGAGAGAGAGAGAGAGCTGGACTATGTTGTAAAGTCAGCAGGGAGAGAGAGAGAGCTGGACTAGGTGGTAAAGCCAGCATGGAGAGATGGAGAGCTGGACTAGGTGGTAAAGTCAGCAGGGAGAGATGGAGAGCTGGACTAGGTGGTAAAACCAGCAGGGAGAGAGAGAGAGAGCTGGACTAGGTGGTAAAGCCAGCAGGGAGAGAGAGAGAGCTGGAGTAGGTGGTAAAGCCAGCAGGGAGAGATGGAGAGCTGGACTAGGTGGTTAAGCAAGCAGGGAGAGAGAGAGAGAGAGAGAGCTGGACTAGGTGGTAAAGCCAGCAGGGAGAGAGAGAGAGCTGGACTAGGTGGTAAAGTCAGCAGGGAGAGATGGAGAGCTGGACTAGGTGGTAAAGCCAGCAGGGAGAGAGAGAGAGCTGGACTAGGTGGTAAAGCCAGCATGGAGAGAGAGAGAGCTGGACTAGGTGGTAAAGCCAGCAGGGAGAGATGGAGAGCTGGACTAGGTGGTAAAGCCAGCAGGGAGAGAGAGAGAGCTGGACTAGGTGGTAAAGCCAGCATGGAGAGATGGAGAGCTGGACTAGGTGGTAAAGCCAGCAGGGAGAGAGAGAGAGCTGGACTAGGTGGTAAAGACAGCAGGGAGAGATGGAGAGCTGGACTAGGTGGTAAAGCCAGCAGGGAGAGATGGAGAGCTGGACTAGGTGGTAAAGCCAGCAGGGAGAGAGAGAGAGCTGGACTAGGTGGTAAAGCCAGCAGGGAGAGAGAGAGAGCTGGACTAGGTGGTAAAGCCAGCAGGGAGAGATGGAGAGCTGGACTAGGTGGTAAAGCCAGCAGGAAGAGAGAGAGAGAGCTGGACTAGGTGGTAAAGCCAGCATGGAGAGAGAGAGAGCTGGACTAGGTGGTAAAGCCAGCAGGGAGAGAGAGAGAGCTGGACTAGGTGTTAAAGCCTGCAGGGAGAGAGAGAGAGCTGGACTAGGTGGTAAAGCCAGTAGGGAGAGAGAGAGAGCTGGACTAGGTGGTAAAGCCAGCATGGAGAGATGGAGAGCTGGACTAGGTGGTAAAGGCAGCAGGGAGAGAGAGAGATCTGGACTAGGTGGTAAAACCAGCATGGAGAGCTGGACTAGGTGGTAAAGCCAGCAGGGAGAGAGAGAGAGCTGGACTAGGTGGTAAAGCCAGCAGGGAGAGAGAGAGAGCTGGACTAGGTGGTAAAGCCAGCAGGAAGAGATGGAGAGCTGGACTAGGTGGTAAAGCCAGCAGGAGGAGAGAGAGAGCTGGACTAGGTGGTAAAGCCAGCATGGAGAGAGATAGAGAGCTGGACTATGTTGTAAAGTCAGCAGGGAGAGCGAGAGAGCTGGACTAGGTGGTAAAGCCAGCATGGAGAGATGGAGAGCTGGACTATGTGGTAAAACCAGCAGGGAGAGAGAGAGAGAGAGCTGGACTAGGTGGTAAAGCCAGCAGGGAGAGAGAGAGAGCTGGACTAGGTGGTAAAGCCAGCAGGGAGAGATGGAGAGCTGGACTAGGTGGTAAAACCAGCAGGGAGAGAGAGAGAAAGAGCTGGACTAGGTGGTAAAGCCAGCAGGGAGAGAGAGAGAGCTGGACTAGGTGGTAAAGCCAGCAGGGAGAGATGGAGAGCTGGACTAGGTGGTAAAGCAAGCAGGGAGAGAGAGAGAGAGAGCTGGACTAGGTGGTAAAGCCAGCAGGGAGAGAGAGAGAGCTGGACTAGGTGGTAAAGTCAGCAGGGAGAGATGGAGAGCTGGACTAGGTGGTAAAGCCAGCATGGAGAGAGAGAGAGAGCTGGACTAGGTGGTAAAGCCAGCAGGGAGAGAGAGAGAGCTGGAGTAGGTGGTAAAGCCAGCAGGGAGAGATGGAGAGCTGGACTAGGTGGTTAAGCAAGCAGGGAGAGAGAGAGAGAGAGAGAGCTGGACTAGGTGGTAAAGCCAGCAGGGAGAGAGAGAGAGCTGGACTAGGTGGTAAAGTCAGCAGGGAGAGATGGAGAGCTGGACTAGGTGGTAAAGCCAGCAGGGAGAGAGAGAGAGCTGGACTAGGTGGTAAAGCCAGCATGGAGAGAGAGAGAGCTGGACTAGGTGGTAAAGCCAGCAGGGAGAGATGGAGAGCTGGACTAGGTGGTAAAGCCAGCAGGGAGAGAGAGAGAGCTGGACTAGGTGGTAAAGCCAGCATGGAGAGATGGAGAGCTGGACTAGGTGGTAAAGCCAGCAGGGAGAGAGAGAGAGCTGGACTAGGTGGTAAAGACAGCAGGGAGAGATGGAGAGCTGGACTAGGTGGTAAAGCCAGCAGGGAGAGATGGAGAGCTGGACTAGGTGGTAAAGCCAGCAGGGAGAGAGAGAGAGCTGGACTAGGTGGTAAAGCCAGCAGGGAGAGAGAGAGAGCTGGACTAGGTGGTAAAGCCAGCAGGGAGAGATGGAGAGCTGGACTAGGTGGTAAAGCCAGCAGGAAGAGAGAGAGAGAGCTGGACTAGGTGGTAAAGCCAGCATGGAGAGAGAGAGAGCTGGACTAGGTGGTAAAGCCAGCAGGGAGAGAGAGAGAGCTGGACTAGGTGTTAAAGCCTGCAGGGAGAGAGAGAGAGAGCTGGACTAGGTGGTAAAGCCAGTAGGGAGAGAGAGAGAGCTGGACTAGGTGGTAAAGCCAGCATGGAGAGATGGAGAGCTGGACTAGGTGGTAAAGGCAGCAGGGAGAGAGAGAGATCTGGACTAGGTGGTAAAACCTGCATGGAGAGCTGGACTAGGTGGTAAAGCCAGCAGGGAGAGAGAGAGAGCTGGACTAGGTGGTAAAGCCAGCAGGGAGAGAGAGAGAGCTGGACTAGGTGGTAAAGCCAGCAGGAAGAGATGGAGAGCTGGACTAGGTGGTAAAGCCAGCAGGAGGAGAGAGAGAGCTGGACTAGGTGGTAAAGCCAGCATGGAGAGAGATAGAGAGCTGGACTATGTTGTAAAGTCAGCAGGGAGAGAGAGAGAGCTGGACTAGGTGGTAAAGCCAGCATGGAGAGATGGAGAGCTGGACTATGTGGTAAAACCAGCAGGGAGAGAGAGAGAGAGAGCTGGACTAGGTGGTAAAGCCAGCAGGGAGAGAGAGAGAGCTGGACTAGGTGGTAAAGCCAGCAGGGAGAGATGGAGAGCTGGACTAGGTGGTAAAACCAGCAGGGAGAGAGAGAGAAAGAGCTGGACTAGGTGGTAAAGCCAGCAGGGAGAGAGAGAGAGCTGGACTAGGTGGTAAAGCCAGCAGGGAGAGATGGAGAGCTGGACTAGGTGGTAAAGCAAGCAGGGAGAGAGAGAGAGAGAGCTGGACTAGGTGGTAAAGCCAGCAGGGAGAGAGAGAGAGCTGGACTAGGTGGTAAAGTCAGCAGGGAGAGATGGAGAGCTGGACTAGGTGGTAAAGCCAGCATGGAGAGAGAGAGCTGGACTAGGTGGTAAAGCCAGCAGGGAGAGATGGAGAGCTGGACTAGGTGGTAAAGCCAGCAGGGAGAGAGAGAGAGCTGAACTAGGTGGTAAAGCCAGCAGGGAGAGATGGAGAGCTGGACTAGGTGGTAAAGCCAGCAGGGAGAGAGAGAGAGCTGGACTAGGTGGTAAAGCCAGCAGGAAGAGAGAGAGAGAGCTGGACTAGGTGTTAAAGCCAGCAGGGAGAGAGAGAGAGAGCTGGACTAGGTGGTAAAGCCAGCAGGAAGAGATGGAGAGCTGGACTAGGTGGTAAAGCCAGCAGGAGGAGAGAGAGAGCTGGACTAGGTGGTAAAGCCAGCATGGAGAGAGATAGAGAGCTGGACTATGTTGTAAAGTCAGCAGGGAGAGAGAGAGAGCTGGACTAGGTGGTAAAGCCAGCATGGAGAGATGGAGAGCTGGACTATGTGGTAAAACCAGCAGGGAGAGAGAGAGAGAGAGCTGGACTAGGTGGTAAAGCCAGCAGGGAGAGAGAGAGAGCTGGACTAGGTGGTAAAGCCAGCAGGGAGAGATGGAGAGCTGGACTAGGTGGTAAAACCAGCAGGGAGAGAGAGAGAAAGAGCTGGACTAGGTGGTAAAGCCAGCAGGGAGAGAGAGAGAGCTGGACTAGGTGGTAAAGCCAGCAGGGAGAGATGGAGAGCTGGACTAGGTGGTAAAGCAAGCAGGGAGAGAGAGAGAGAGAGCTGGACTAGGTGGTAAAGCCAGCAGGGAGAGAGAGAGAGCTGGACTAGGTGGTAAAGTCAGCAGGGAGAGATGGAGAGCTGGACTAGGTGGTAAAGCCAGCATGGAGAGAGAGAGAGAGCTGGACTAGGTGGTAAAGCCAGCAGGGAGAGAGAGAGAGCTGGAGTAGGTGGTAAAGCCAGCAGGGAGAGATGGAGAGCTGGACTAGGTGGTTAAGCAAGCAGGGAGAGAGAGAGAGAGAGAGAGCTGGACTAGGTGGTAAAGCCAGCAGGGAGAGAGAGAGAGCTGGACTAGGTGGTAAAGTCAGCAGGGAGAGATGGAGAGCTGGACTAGGTGGTAAAGCCAGCAGGGAGAGAGAGAGAGCTGGACTAGGTGGTAAAGCCAGCATGGAGAGAGAGAGAGCTGGACTAGGTGGTAAAGCCAGCAGGGAGAGATGGAGAGCTGGACTAGGTGGTAAAGCCAGCAGGGAGAGAGAGAGAGCTGGACTAGGTGGTAAAGCCAGCATGGAGAGATGGAGAGCTGGACTAGGTGGTAAAGCCAGCAGGGAGAGAGAGAGAGCTGGACTAGGTGGTAAAGACAGCAGGGAGAGATGGAGAGCTGGACTAGGTGGTAAAGCCAGCAGGGAGAGATGGAGAGCTGGACTAGGTGGTAAAGCCAGCAGGGAGAGATGGAGAGCTGGACTAGGTGGTAAAGCCAGCAGGGAGAGAGAGAGAGCTGGACTAGGTGGTAAAGCCAGCAGGGAGAGAGAGAGAGAGCTGGACTATGTTGTAAAGTCAGCAGGGAGAGAGAGAGAGCTGGACTAGGTGGTAAAGCCAGCATGGAGAGATGGAGAGCTGGACTAGGTGGTAAAGTCAGCAGGGAGAGATGGAGAGCTGGACTAGGTGGTAAAACCAGCAGGGAGAGAGGAGAGAGAGCTGGACTAGGTGGTAAAGCAGCAGGAAGAGAGAGCGAGCTGGGCTAGGTGGTAAAGCCAGCAGGAAGAGAGAGAGAGCTGGACTAGGTGGTAAAGCCAGCAGGGAGAGAGAGAGAGAGCTGGACTATGTTGTAAAGTCAGCAGGGAGAGAGAGAGAGCTGGACTAGGTGGTAAAGCCAGCATGGAGAGATGGAGAGCTGGACTAGGTGGTAAAGTCAGCAGGGAGAGATGGAGAGCTGGACTAGGTGGTAAAGCCAGCAGGGAGAGAGAGAGAGAGCTGGACTAGGTGGTAAAGCCAGCAGGGAGAGAGAGAGAGCTGGACTAGGTGGTAAAGCCAGCAGGGAGAGATGGAGAGCTGGACTAGGTGGTTAAGCAAGCAGGGAGAGAGAGAGAGAGAGAGAGCTGGACTAGGTGGTAAAGCCAGCAGGGAGAGAGAGAGAGCTGGACTAGGTGGTAAGTCAGCAGGGAGAGATGGAGAGCTGGACTAGGTGGTAAGCCAGCAGGGAGAGAGAGAGAGCTGGACTAGGTGGTAAAGCCAGCATGGAGAGAGAGAGAGCTGGACTAGGTGGTAAAGCCAGCAGGGAGAGATGGAGAGCTGGACTAGGTGGTAAAGCCAGCAGGGAGAGAGAGAGAGCTGGACTAGGTGGTAAAGCCAGCATGGAGAGATGGAGAGCTGGACTAGGTGGTAAAGCCAGCAGGGAGAGAGAGAGAGCTGGACTAGGTGGTAAAGACAGCAGGGAGAGATGGAGAGCTGGACTAGGTGGTAAACCAGCAGGGAGAGATGGAGAGCTGGACTAGGTGGTAAAGCCAGCAGGGAGAGAGAGAGCTGGACTAGGTGGTAAAGCCAGCAGGAGAGAGAGAGAGCTGACTAGGTGGTAAAGCCAGCAGGGAGAGATGGAGAGCTGGACTAGGTGGTAAAGCCAGCAGGAAGAGAGAGAGAGCTGGACTAGGTGGTAAGCCAGCATGAGAGAGAGAGAGCTGGACTAGGTGGTAAAGCCAGCAGGAAGAGAGAGAGCTGGACTAGGTGTTAAGCCTGCAGGGAGAAGAGAGAGCTGGACTAGGTGGTAAAGCCAGTAGGGAGAGAGAGAGAGCTGACTAAGGTGGTAAAGCCACATGGAGAGATGGAGAGCTGGACTAGGTGGTAAAGGCAGCAGGGAGAGAGAGAGATCTGGACTAGGTGGTAAAACCAGCATGGAGAGCTGGACTAGGTGGTAAAGCCAGCAGGAGAGAGAGAGAGCTGGACTAGGTGGTAAAGCCAGCAGGAGAGAGAGAGAGCTGACTAGGTGGTAAAGCCAGCAGGAAGAGATGGAGAGCTGGACTAGGTGGTAAAGCCAGCAGGAGGGAGAGAGAGCTGGACTAGGTGGTAAAGCCAGCATGGGAGAGATAAGAGCTGGACTTAGTTGTAAAGTCAGCAGGAGAGCGAGAGAGCTGGACTAGGTGGTAAAGCCCAGCATGGAAGATGGAGAGCTGGACTATGGTGGTAAACCAGCAGGGAGAGAGAGAGAGAGAGCTGGACTAGGTGGTAAAGCCAGCAGGGAGAGAGAGAGAGCTGGACTAGGTGGTAAAGCCAGCAGGGAGAGATGAGAGCTGGACTAGGTGGTAAAACCAGCAGGAGAGAGAGAGAAAGAGCTGGACTAGGTGGTAAAGCCAGGAGGGGAGAGGAAGGAAGGTAAGTATCCTAGTGTGATCAGATGCTATATGAATGAACAGTGATTAGGGAAGGAGATGTAGTCTCTATGTGATCAGATGCTAATGATAGACAGTGATGAGGGGAGAGGGAAGGAGAGTGTAGTATCCTAGTGTGATCAGATGCTATGTTGAATGAATCAGTGATGATGGGAGAGGGAAGAGAGTGTAGTATCCTAGTGTGGTCAGATGCTATATGAAATGAACAGTGATGAGGGGAAAGAGAGGTGTAGTATCCTAGTGTGGTCAGATTGCTATGTGAATGAACAGTGATGAGGGAAGGATAGTGTAGTATCCTAGTGTGATCAGATGCTATTGAATGAACGTGATGAGGAGAGAGAGTGTATTGTACCTATGTGATCAGATGCTATATGAATGAACAGTGATGAGGGGAGGAGAGTGTATTATCCTAGTGTGATCATATGCTATGTGAATGCACAGTGATAGGAGGGAAGGAAGTGTATAGTATCCTAGTGTGATCAGATGCTATATGAATGAACAGTGATGAGGGGAGAGGGAAGGCGAGTGGTAGTATCCTAGTGTGATCAGATCCTATATGAATGAACAGTGATGATGGAAGGAGAAGTGTAGTATCCTAGTGTGATCAGATGCTATATGAATGAACAGTGATGAGGGAAGGAGAGTGTAGTATCCTAGTGCGATCAGCTTCTATTGAATGAACATGATGAGGGAAGGAGAGTGTAGTATCCTAGTGTGATCAGATGCTATATGAATGAACAGTGATGAGGGGAGGAGAGTGTAGTATCCTAGTGTGGATCAGATCTATGTGAATGAACAGTGATGAGGGGAGGAGAGATGTAGTATCCTAGTGTGATCAGATGCTATATGAATGAACGTGATGAGGGATAGGGAAGGAGAGTGTAGTATCCTAGGTGGTCAGTGCTATATGAATGAACAGTGATGAGGGAAGGGAGAGTGTAGTATCCTAGTGTGATCAGATGCTATGTGAATGAACAGTGATGAGGGAAGGAGAGTGTAGTATCCTAGTGTATCAGATGCTATATGAATGACAGTGATGAGGGAAGGAAGTGTAGTATCCTAGTGTGATCGATGCTTATGAATGAACAGTGATGAGGGGGAGGGAAGGAGAGTGTAGTATCCTAGTGTGATCAGATCTATGTGAATGAACAGTGATGAGGAGGAGAGTGGTAGTATCCTAGTGTGATCAGATGCTATATGAATGAACAGTGATGAGGGAGAGGGAAGGAGAGTGTAGTATCCTAGTGTGATCGATGCTATGTGAATGAACAGTGATGAGGGAAGGAGAGTGTAGTATCCTAGTGTGATCAGATGCTATATGATGAACAGTGATGAGGGAGAGGAGAGTTGTATTATCCTAGTGTGATCAATGCTATGTGATGAACAGTGATGAGGAGGAGGAGTGTAGTATCCTAGTGTGATCAGATGCTAATGAATGAACGTGATGAGGGGAAGGGAGGAGAGTGTTAGTATCCTAGTGTGTCAGATGCTATGTGAATGAACAGTGCTGAGGGAAGGAGAGTGTAGTATCCTAGTGTGATCAGATGCTATATGAATGAAAACAGTGATGAGGGAAGGAGAGTGTGTAGTATCCGTAGTGTGATCAGATGCTATATGAATGAACATGATGAAGGGAAGGGAAGGAGAGTGTAGTATCCTAGTGTGATCAGATGCTATGATGAATGAACAGTGATGAGGGGAGAGGAGGAGAGTGTAGTATCCTAGTGTGATCAGATGCTAATGAATGACAGTGATGAGGGGAGAGGGAAGGAGAGTGTAGTATCCTAGTGTGGTCAGATGCTATGTGAATGAACAGTGATGAGGGAAGGAGAGTGTAGTATCCTAGTGTGGTCAGATGCTATGTGAATGAACAGTGATGAGGGAAGGAGAGTGTAGTATCCTAGTGTGATCAGATGCTATATGAATGAACAGTGATGAGGGAGGAGAGTGTAGTATCCTAGTGTGATCAATGCTATATGAATGAACAGTGATGAGGGAGAGGGAAGAGAGTGTAGTATCCTAGTGTGCATCAGATGCTATGTGAATGAACAGTGATTGAGGGAGGAGAGTGTAGTATCCTAGTGGATGATGCTATGTGAATGAACATGGATGAGGGGAGGAGAGTGAGTATCTAGTGTGATCAGATGCTATATGATGAACAGTGATGAGGGAGGAGAGTGTAATTCCTAGTGCGATCAGATGCTATATGAATGAACAGTGATGAGGGGAAGGGAAGGAGAGTGTAATATCCTAGTGTGATCAGATGCTATATGAATAACAGTGATGATGGAAGGAGAGTGTAGTATCCTAGTGTGATCAGATGCTATTTGAATGAACAGTGATGAGGGGAGGGGAAGGAGAGTGTAGTATCCTAGTGTGATCAGATGCTATATGAATGAACAGTGATGAGGGGAGGAGAGTGTAGTATCCTAGTGTGATCAGATGCTATATGAATGAACAGTGATGAGGGGAGAGGGAAGGAGAGTGTAGTATCCTAGTGTGATCCTAGTGTGATCCCCCCCCCCCACTGTGAGCCTCACACTCCCCGCTCCCACTCACCTGTCTTCAAGCAGACTGATGAGACGAGGTGTGTCTCCTCCCAGAGCCATGCAGAATAGAACACTACACTCCAGACATAGAAGTCTTTTAAAACGCCTTTTCTGTGCCTCAGATATGACGTAGTACTTTGGCAGTGGTGCTGTGTTGTGTGAATGGTGTGTGTGTGGGGGTGGGGATGTGTACTGAAACCTATCTGTTTGTGTGCCAATCCTGTATATGTATTGGTAATACTGCCCACAGGGGAGCTCATTTAGCCATCTCTGTATAACTGGAGAGGAGAGTGAGGGAGAGATGAGGGACGGGGGGAAGGGAGGATAGAGAGTCATTTTATTAGCTCTTTCATTGCCAGGACAGCCTTGGTTTTAGGATGTTGAGATGCAGAGGTGCAGAGGGACCCATGCCAGTCCTGGAGTCACTGTGTAAGGCTTGGTGGCGAGGGACCCATGCCAGTCTGAGGTCACTGTGTAAGGCTTGGTGCAGAGGACCCATGCCAGTCTGGAGGTCACTGTGTAAGGCTTGGTGCAGAGGGACCCATGCAGTCTGGAGGTCACTGTGTAGGCTTGGTGCAGAGGGACCATGCCGTCTGGAGGTCACTGGTAAGGCTTGTGCAGAGGGACCATTGCCAGTCTGGAGTCCTGTGTAGGCTTGGTGCAGAGGGACCCATGCCAGTCTGGAGGTCACTGTGTAAGGCTTGATGCAGGGGACCCAATGCCAGTCTGAGGTCACTGTGTAAGGCTTGGTGCAGAGGGACCCATGCCAGTTTGTGAGGTCACTGTGTAAGGCTTGGTGCAGAGGGACCATGCCAGTCTGGAAGTCACTGTGTACAGGCTTGGTGCAGAGGGACCCATGCCAGTCTGGAGGTCACGGTGTAAGCTTGGTGCAGAGGGACCCATGCCAGTCTGGAGTCACTGTGTAAGCTTGGTGCAGAGGAACCCATGCCAGTCTGGAGGTCACTGTGTAGGCTTGGTTCAGAGGAACCCATGCCAGTCTGGAGGTCACTGTGTAAGGCTTGGTGCAAGGGACCCATGCCAGTCTGGAGGTCACTGTGTAGGCTTGGTGCAGAGGGACCCCATGCCAGTCTGGAAGTCACTGTGTAGGCTTGGTGCAGAGGGACCCATGCCAGTCTGGAGGTCACTGTGTAAGGCTTGGTGCAGAGGGACCCATGCCAGTCTGGAGGTCACTGTGTAAGGCTTGGTGCAGAGGGACCCATGCCGTCTGGAGGTCACTGTGTAAGGCTTGATGCAGAGGGACCCATGCCAGTCTGGAGGTCACGGTGTAAGGCTTGGTGCAGAGGGACCCATGCCAGTCTGGAAGTCACTGTGTAAGGCTTGGTGCAGAGGGACCCATGCCAGTCTGGAGGTCACGGTGTAAAGCTTGGTGCAGAGGGACCCATGCCAGTCTGGAGGTCACTGTGTAAGGCTTGGTGCAGAGGGACCCATGCCAGTCTGGAGGTCACTGTGTAAGGCTTGGTGGCAGAGGGACCCATGCCAGTCCTGAGGTCACTGTGTAAGGCTTGGTGCAGAGGGACCCATGCCAGTCTGGAGGTCACTGTGTAAGGCTTGGTGCAGAGGACCATGCCAGTCTGGAGGATCACTGTGTAAGGCTTGTGCAAGAGGACCCATGCCAGTCTGGAGGTCACTGTGTAAGGCTTGGTGCAGAGGGACCCATGCCAGTCTGGAGGTCACTGTGTAAGGCTTGGTGCAGAGGGACCCATGCCAGTCTGGAGGTCACTGTGTAAGGCTTGGTGCAGAGGGACCCATGCCAGTCTGGAGGTCACTGTGTAAGGCTTGGTGCGAGGGACCCATGCAGTCTGGAGGTCACTGTGTGTAAGGCTTGATGCAGAGGGACCCATGCCGTCTGGAGGTCACGGTGTAAAGCTTGGTGCAGAGGGACCCATGCCAGTCTGGAGTCACTGTGTAAGGCTTGGTGCAGAGGGACCCATGCCAGTCTGGAGGTCAGGTGAAAGCTTGGTGCAGAGGGACCCATGCCAGTCTGAGGTCACTGTGTAAGCTTGGTGCAGAGGACCCATGCAGTCTGGAGGTCACTGTGAAGGCTTGTGCAGAGGGACCCATGCCAGTCTGGAGTCACTGTGTAAGGCTTGTGCAGAGGGACCACATGCCAGTCTGGAGGTCACTGTGGTAAGGCTTGGTGCAGAGGGACCCATGCCAGTCTGGAGGTCACTGTGTAAGGCTTGGTGCAGAGGGACCCATGCCAGTCTGGAGGTCACTGTGTAAGGCTTGGTGCAGAGGGACCCATGCCAGTCTGGAGGTCACTGTGTAAGGCTTGGTGCAGAGGGACCCATGCCAGTCTGGAGGTCACTGTGTAAAGGCTTGGTGCAGAGGGACCCATGCCAGTCTGGTCACCGTGTAAGGCTTGTGCAGAGGGACCCATGCCAGTCTGGAGGTCACTGTGTAAGGCTTGGTGCAGAGGGACCCATGCCAGTCTGGAGGTCACTGTGTAGGTTGGTGCAGAGGACCCATGCCAGTCTGGAGGTCACTGTGTAAGGCTTGTGGCAGAGGGACCCATGCCAGTCTGGAGGTCACCGTGTAAGGCTTGGTGCAGAGGGACCCATGCCAGTCTGGAGTCACTGTGTAAGGCTTGGTGCAGAGGGCCCATGCCAGTCTGGAGGTCACGGTGTAAAGCTTGGTGCAGCGTGGACCCATGCCAGTCTGGAGGTCACTGTGTAAGGCTTGGTGCAGAGGGACCCATGCCAGTCTGGAGGTCACTGTGTATCAATTCATCATCAATCAAATTTTATTTAGTCCACATAGCACATGGTTTAGGCAGATGTTAATGCAGTGTAGTCGAAATGCTTGTGCTTCTAGTTTCGACAATGGGCAGTAATACCACAGTAATCTACCTAACAGTCCACACTACTACCTTACACACACACAGTGTAAGGTAAAGACTTGTACATAAGATATATGGAATGAGTGGTGGTACAGAACGGCATGGCAGAAGCAGTAGATGGTATAGAAGTCCGTATATACATATGAGATGATTACTTGTCTGGTATGTAAACAGAAGTGCATATTTGAAAGTGGCTAGTGGTAGCATGTCTTGCATAAAGAGCAAGATGCAGTAGATGATATAGAGTACAGTATTTATACATATGCGATTGGTAATGTATGGTATGTAAACATTGATTAAGTGGCATTGCTTAAAGTAAAAGAAAAAAAGCCTAGTGTACATTTTTACATAATTTCCATCAATTCCCATTTTTGTAAAGTGCGGAGTTGAGTCAGTATGTTGGCAGCGGCCGCTAAATGTTAGTGGGGCTGTTTAACAGTCTGATTGGCCTTGAGATAGAAGCTGTTTGTCAGTCTCTCGGTCCTGCTTTGATGCACAGTAGCTGACCTCGCCTTCTGGATGATACGGGGTGAACAGCAGTGCTTGGGTGGTTGTTTTTGTCCTTGATTATCTTTATGGCCTTCCTGTGACATCGGGGTGGTGTAGGTGTCCTGGAGGGCAGGTAGTTTGCCCCTGGTGATGCTTTCTGCAGACCTCACTACCCTCTGGATACCTTACGGTTGTGGGGCGGAGCAGTGCCGTACCATGCGGTGATACAGCCCGACAGATGCTCTCGTGATTGTGTCATCTGTAGAAGTTTGTGAGTGCTTTTGTGACAAGCCGATTTCTTCAGCCTCCTGAGGTTTGAAGAGGCGCTGCTGCGCCTCTTCACACCGCTGTCTGTGTGTTGTGGACAGTTCATTTTGTCCGTGATGTGTACACCGAGGAACTTAAAACTTTCCACCTTCTCCACTACTACCCGGTCGATGTGGATAGGGGGGTGCTCCTCTGCTGTTTCCTGAGTCCACAATCCATCTCCTTTGTTTTGTTGACGTTGAGTATGATGTTATTTTTCCTGCCACCACACTCAGGGAGGGCCCTCACCTACCCCTGAGGCCGTCTCGGAGTTGTTGGTGATCAAGCCTACCACTGTAGTGTCGATCCGCAAACTTGATGATTGAGTTGGAGGCGTGCATGGCCACGCAGTCGTGGGTGAACAGGGATGTACAGGATAGGGCTCAGAACGCACCCTGTGGGGCCCAGTGTTGGGATCCAGCGGGGTGGAGATGTTGTTACGCTACCGCTCACCAGCCTTGGGGCGGCCGTCAGGAAGTCCAGGACCCATTGTCACAGGGCGGTGTCGAGACCCAGGGTCTCGAGCTTGATGACGAGTTTGGAGGGTCTATGGTGTATAAATGCTGATGCTTTGTTAAAAAAAATCGTGAACAGCATCTCCACATGGGTATGTCCTCTTGTCCCAGATGGGTTAGGGCAGTGTGCAGTCCGATGGGCGATTGCGTCGTCTTGGACTATGTGGGGAGTAGCAAATTGAAGTGGGTCAGGGTGTCCTAGGTAGTTGAGAGGTTGATAATGAATCTTACAGTCCTCTCAAAGCACTTCATGATGACGTAGAATGAAGTCTACGGGGCGGTAAGTCGTTTAGTCAGTTACCTTAGCTTCTTGGGAACAGGAACAATGTGGCACTCGTGAAGCATGAGTTGGGGGGGGGGACCAGCAAAGACTGGGATAAGGGATGAGTTGAATATATCCGTAACACATCCAGCAGCTGGTCTGCGCATGCTCTGAGGCGCGCTGGCTAATGGCGGTCGTCCTGGGCCAGCAGTCCTTAAAGGGTTACACATGTTGAATGTTTACTCACTCGCCAGTGGAAAGGAGAGACCGACAAGGTCTTGTGGAGCGGCCGGTCCGGTGCACTGTATTATCCTCAAAGCGGGCCAATAAGTGTTTAGCTGTCCAGGAGAGAGATTGGTCCTCGACGGGCTGGTTTCCTTTGTAATGCCTGTGATTGTCCTTGTAGACACCTGCACATACCTCTTGTTCTGAGCTGCATTGGAATTGCGACCTCATTTTGTCTCTGTACTGAGCCTTTGGCTGTTTGATTGCTTGACGGAGAGAATAACTACACTGTTTTGTATCGTTCATTACTATCCGCATTCACCTTGCCGCATGGTTAAAGTCAGTGGTCGCTGCCTTCAGTTTTCACGGAATGCTGGCCGTCATCCACGTTTCTGTTGAGGAATGTTTTTTATCGTTGCTGTGGGTACGACATCGTCAATGCAACTTCCTAATGACTCGCTCACCGATCACATATTCGTCAATATTGTTGTTGGACGGTCGATTCACCGCGAACATATTCCAATCTGCGTGATCGAAGGCAGTCCTTGAAGCGTGTATTCAGATTGGGTCGACAGTGTTGAACAGACTGAGGCGCGGGAGCTTTGTTTGAGTTTTTGTTTGTAGCTGGAATCAACAAAATGGAGTCGTGGTCAAGCTTTTCCGTAAAGGGGGCGGGGAGGCCTATAGAGCGTCGCGAAATTAGTGTAACACTGGTCTAGTGTTTTCCCAGCCCTGGTACACCATCGATATGCTGTAGAATTTGGGATTTTGTTTTTTAGATTAGTCCTTGTTAAAATCCCCAGCTATCGATGATGCAGCCTCAGGTGTGTGGTTTCAGTTTCCAAAGATCAGATAAAGTTCGTTTCGGGCCATCGATGTGTCTGCTTGGGGGGGATGTAATAACGGCTGTGATATGATTGCGAGAATTCCCTTGGTATATAATGCTGTCGACATTTGATTGTGAGGAGTTCTAGATCAGGTGAACAGAACGACTTGAGTTCTTGTTGTTGTTATGATGATCACACCCTTCTCGTTTAATCATAAGGCATACCCCTCCCGCCCCTCTTCTTACGCGGAAAGAATTTTTTGTTTCTGTCGGCGCGATGCGATGGAGAACCAGCTGGCTGCACCGACTCCGTTAGCGTCCTTGAGTTGCCATGTTTCCGTGAAGCAGAGGCACGTTGCAATCCTGATGTCCTCTCTGGAATGCTACCCGTGCTCGGATTTCATCAACCTTATTGTCAGAGACTGGACTAATTTGCGAGTAGTATGCTAGGGAGTGGAGCGCGATTGCCCGTCTCCGAAGCCTGACGACGAGACCGCCAGTTTTCCCCTTTTTCGCGTCGCACAGGGTCGCCGGCGGGATACAGATCCATTGTATTGGTGGAAGGCAGACACTGGATCCGTTTCGGAAAGTCCTATTCCTGGTAGGAACGATGATGATTTGACGTTAATCGTATATAGCGTATTTTCCTCCGACTGTATGTAATGAAACTAAGATTACCCGGGGTACGGGAATGTAAGAAATAACACGTAAAAAAACAAATACTGCATATTTTCCAAGGAGCACGAAGCGAGGCAGCCATCTTCTTTCGGCGCCGGAAGTTTTAGTCTGAGGACCTGTGTAAGGTTGGTGCAGAGGGACCCATGCCAGTCTGGAGGTCACTGTGTAAGGCTTGGTGCAGAGGGACCCATGCCAGTCTGGAGGTCACTGTGTAAGGCTTGGATGCAGAGGGACCCATGCCAGTCTGGAGGTCACTGTGTAAGGCTTGGTGCAGAGGGACCCATGCCAGTCTGGAGGTCACTGTGTAAGGCTTGTGCAGAGGGACCCATGCAGTCTGGAGGTCACTGTGTAAGGCTTGGTCAGAGGGACCCATGCCAGTCTGGAGGTCACTGTGTAAGGCTTGGTGCAGAGGGACCCATGCCAGTCTGGAGGTCACTGTGTAAGCTTGGTGCAGAGGGACCATGCCAGTCTGGAGGTCACTGTGTAAGGCTTGGTGCAGAGGGACCCATGCCAGTCTGGAGGTCACTGTGTAAGGCTTGGTGCAGAGGGACCCATGCCAGTCTGGAGGTCACTGTGTAAGGCTTGGTGCAGAGGGACCCATGCCAGTCTGGAGGTCACTGTGTAAGGCTTGGTGCAGAGGGACCCATGCCAGTCTGGAGGTCACTGTGTAAGGCTTGGTGCAGAGGGACCCATGCCAGTCTGGAGGTCACTGTGTAAGGCTTGGTGCAGAGGGACCCATGCCAGTCTGGAGGTCACTGTATAAGGCTTGGTTCAGAGGGACCCATGCCAGTCTGGAGGTCACTGTAAGGCTTGATGCAGAGGGACCCATGCCAGTTTGGAGGTCACTGTGTAAGGCTTGGTGCAGAGGGACCCATGCCAGTCTGGAGGTCACTGTGTAAGGCTTGGTGCAGAGGGACCCATGCCAGTCTGGAGGTCACTGTGTAAGGCTTGATGCAGAGGGACCCATGCCAGTCTGGGGGTCACTGTGTAAGGCTTGGTGCAGAGGGACCCATGCCAGTCTGGAGGTCACTGTGTAAGGCTTGGTGCAGAGGGACCCATGCCAGTCTGGAGGTCACTGTGTAAGGCTTGTGCAGAGGGACCCATGCCAGTCTGGAGGTCACTGTGTAAGGCTTGGTGCAGAGGGACCCATGCCAGTCTGGAGGTCACTGTGTAAGGCTTGGTGCAGAGGGACCCATGCCAGTCTGGAGTCACATTGTAAGGCTTGGTGCAGAGGGAGACCCATGCCAGTCTGGAGGTCACTGTGTAAGGCTTGGTGCAGAGGGACCCATGCCAGTCTGGAGGTCACTGTGTAAGGCTTGGTCAGAGGGACCCATGCCAGTCTGGAGGTCACTGGTTAAGGCTTGGTCAGAGGGACCCATGCCAGTCTGGAGGTCACTGTGTAAGGCTTGGTGCAGAGGGACCCATGCCAGTCTGGAGGTCACTGTGTAAGGCTTGGTGCAGAGGGACCCATGCCAGTCTGGAGGTCACTGTGTAAGGCTTGGTGCAGAGGGACCCATGCCAGTCTGGAGGTCACTGTGTAAGGCTTGGTGCAGAGGGACCCATGCCAGTCTGGAGGTCACTGTGTAAGGCTTGGTGCAGAGGGACCCATGCCAGTCTGGAGGTCACTGTGTAAGGCTTGGTGCAGAGGGACCCATGCCAGTCTGGAGGTCACTGTGTAAGGCTTGGTGCAGAGGGACCATATGCCAGTCTGGAGGTCACTGTGTAAGGCTTGGTGCAGAGGGACCCATGCCAGTCTGGAGGTCACTGTGTAAGGCTTGGTGCAGAGGGACCCATGCCAGTCTGGAGGTCACTGTGTAAGGCTTGGTGCGAGGGACCCATGCCAGTCTGGAGGTCACTGTATAAGGCTTGGTCAGAGGGACCCATGCCAGTCTGGAGGTCACTGTGTAAGGCTTGGTGCAGAGGGACCCATGCCAGTCTGGAGGTCACTGTGTAAGGCTTGGTGCAGAGGGACCCATGCCAGTCTGGAGGTCACTGTGTAAGGCTTGGTGCAGAGGGACCCATGCCAGTCTGGAGGTCACTGTGTAAGGCTTGGTGCAGAGGGACCCATGCCAGTCTGGAGGTCACTGTGTAAGCTTGGTGCAGAGGGACCCATGCCAGTCTGGAGGTCACTGTGTAAGGCTTGGTGCAGAGGGACCCATGCCAGTCTGGAGGTCACTGTGTAAGGCTTGGTGCAGAGGGACCCATGCCAGTCTGGAGGTCACTGTGTAAGGCTTGGTGCAGAGGGACCCATGCCAGTCTGGAGGTCACTGTGTAAGCTTGGTGCAGAGGGACCCATGCCAGTCTGGAGGTCACTGTGTAAAGCTTGGTGCAGAGGGACCCATGCCAGTCTGGAGGTCACGTGTAAGGCTTGGTGCAGAGGGACCCATGCCAGTCTGGAGGTCACTGTGTAAGGCTTGGTGCAGAGGGACCCATGCCAGTCTGGAGGTCACTGTGTAAGGCTTGGTGCAGAGGGACCCATGCCAGTCTGGAGGTCACTGTGTAAGGCTTGGTGCAGAGGGACCCATGCCAGTCTGGAGGTCACTGTGTAAGGCTTGGTGCAGAGGGACCAATGCCAGTCTGGAGGTCACTGTGTAAGGCTTGGTGCAGAGGGACCCATGCCAGTCTGGAGGTCACTGTGTAAGCTTGGTGCAGAGGGACCCATGCCAGTCTGGAGGTCACTGTGTAAGGCTTGGTGCAGAGGGACCCATGCCAGTCTGGAGATCACTGTGTAAGGCTTGGTTCAGAGGGACCCATGCCAGTCTGGAGGTCACTGTATAAGGCTTGGTTCAGAGGGACCCATGCCAGTCTGGAGGTCACTGTGTAAGGCTTGGTTCAGAGGGACCCATGCCAGTCTGGAGGTCACTGTGTAAGGCTTGGTGCAGAGGGACCCTGCCAGTCTGGAGGTCACTGTGTAAGGCTTGGTGCAGAGGGACCCTGCCAGTCTGGAGGTCACTGTGTAAGGCTTGGTGCAGAGGGACCCATGCCAGTCTGGAGGTCACTGTGTAAGGCTTGGTGCAGAGGGACCCATGCCAGTCTGGAGGTCACTGTGTAAGGCTTGGTGCAGAGGGACCCATGCCAGTCTGGAGGTCACTGTGTAAGGCTTGGTGCAGAGGGACCCATGCCAGTCTGGAGGTCACTGTGTAAGGCTTGGTGCAGAGGGACCCATGCCAGTCTGGAGGTCACTGTGTAAGGCTTGGTGCAGAGGGACCCATGCCAGTCTGGAGGTCACACTGGTAAGGCTTGGTCAGAGGGACCCATGCCAGTCTGGAGGTCACTGTGTAAGGCTTGGTCAGAGGGACCCATGCCAGTCTGGAGGTCACTGTGTAAAGGCTTGGTGCAGAGGGACCCATGCCAGTCTGGAGGTCACTGTGTAAGGCTTGGTGCAGAGGGACCCATGCCAGTCTGGAGGTCACTGTGTAAGGCTTGGTGCAGAGGGACCCATGCCAGTCTGGAGATCACTGTGTAAGGCTTGGTGCAGAGGGACCCATGCCAGTCTGGAGATCACTGTGTAAGGCTTGGTTCAGAGGGACCCATGCCAGTCTGGAGGTCACTGTGAAGGCTTGGTTCAGAGGGACCCATGCCAGTCTGGAGGTCACTGTGTAAGGCTTGGTTCAGAGGGACCCATGCCAGTCTGGAGGTCACTGTGTAAGGCTTGGTGCAGAGGGACCCATGCCAGTCTGGAGGTCACTGTGTAAGGCTTGGTTCAGAGGGACCCATGCCAGTCTGGAGGTCACTGTGTAAGGCTTGGTGCAGAGGGACCCATGCCAGTCTGGAGGTCACTGTGTAAGGCTTGGTGCAGAGGGACCCATGCCAGTCTGGAGGTCACTGTGTAAGGCTTGTGCAGAGGGACCCATGCCAGTCTGGAGGTCACTGTGTAAGGCTTGGTGCAGAGGGACCCATGCCAGTCTGGAGGTCACTGTGTAAGGCTTGGTGCAGAGGGACCCATGCCAGTCTGGAGATCACTGGTAAGCTTGGTGCAGAGGGACCCATGCCAGTCTGGAGGTCACTGTGTAAGGCTTGGTGCAGAGGGACCCATGCCAGTCTGGAGGTCACTGTGTAAGGCTTGGTTCAGAGGGACCCATGCCAGTCTGGAGGTCACTGTATAAGGCTTGGTTCAGAGGGACCCATGCCAGTCTGGAGAGATCACTGTGTAAGGCTTGGTCAGAGGGACCCATGCCAGTCTGGAGATCACTGTGTAAGGCTTGGTTCAGAGGGACCCATGCCAGTCTGGAGGTCACTGTGAAGGCTTGGTTCAGAGGGACACCATGCCAGTCTGGAGGTCACTGTAAGGCTTGGTTCAGAGGGACCCATGCCAGTCTGGAGGTCACTGTGTAAGGCTGGTGCAGAGGGACCCATGCCAGTCTGGAGGTCA